>NW_025547895.1:7500-22818 GCF_905237065.1 Salmo salar | reverse complement strand
GATTGATTTACTTTTCGCACCAAAGTACGCTTCACCTCCTAGACAGAACCGTTTCCCTTCCTGAGCGGTATGACGGCTGCGTGGTCCCATGGTGTTGGAGGCACTGCATACTATTATTTGTACAGATGAACGTAAAAATTCTTCAGGCATTTGGAAATTTGCTCCCAAGGATGCTGAACCAGACTTGTGAGGGCCCTTATATTTTATTTTCTGAGGTCTGCATGATTTCTTTGATTTTCCCATGATGTGAAGCAAAGAAGGCACTGAGATTTAGAAGGTGCGACTGTGAATACATCTGTTTCTCAATTGACTCACATATCCAATTAGCCTATCAGAAGCTTCTAAAGCCAAGACATAATTTTCTTTGGAAGTTTCAAGCTGTTTAAAGGCACAGTCAACTTAGGGTGCCATACTTCTGACCCACTGGAATATGTGATACAGTGGAATTATAAGTGAAATGATTTGTCTGGCAACAATTGTTGGAAAAATGACATATAACGCACAAAGTGACGATCCTAACTGATTGCCAAAACCGATGAAGTTTTTAACCAGGAAATTTGTGGAATGGTGAAAAAGAGTTTTCATAGACTCCAACCTAAAGTGTGACATTTTCGACTTCAACTGTATATGGAATTGTTTCACGGTCTTACCAATGATTATTTCGATATTTTTTTCTCTTTCACCAAAATATTTTGAAATATACTCTATTACGTCAACAGTTTGGATATCCTTACTCATGCAAGGGGCTTTTCTTTATTTTACTATTTTCACTGTAACGAATAATAGTGAAGAGGTATCTACACTATGAAAATAACACATAGGAATCATGTATTAACCAAAAAGTGTTAAAACAAATCAAATTATTTCAAATTAAGATTCTTCTAGCCACAACCTTGACACGGTGGTTCCCACCGTGTAAGAAAATTGTAAAAATCTAGAGCACCCTGGAATATATCTGCATCCAAACTTTGACCGGTGCTGTATATCAAATAATATTTGATTAAAAAAATGTCCTTACTCGCTATTAGCCAATACAAATGCATTGAAAAATGCATTCACTACATAGAACAATAGATAGTCCCCAAAATGTTTCCTTCAGAAAGGTTGTTCTGAGGTGTCTGTCCTATATCTAAGACATATAAGAAAGATCAGGAAACATTTTATTTAAAATTTTTTGCATGTATTTGACACCTTATTTTTGTATATTCTTCCATTAATTTTTTCAACTGGTTATGTGGGACTTTCAGACGAGTCCGTGAAGTCCTGTAGAGCAAAACTATCAACATTCAAGTGTATCCAAAACTGTTCGGATGGTACAGACAGAAGTTGGCAGATCGGGCTGTTCAGACGAGGCCCAATACGCTTGTTGGTGTGAGCGAACAGCAAAATGGAGAAAACCATCAGTGATTGTGAGAGTCTCAATCCAGCCATAGAGAGGACCAACCGTTCAGACGCTACAGCCAATTGAGAGAAGACCGATTTTCGGGATATCTCATGGTCTGAAACCGTCACCATTCACCACAGAGGAGGAAGTTAGACATCGGTGAATGTGGCGAATTGAGATGCACATAAACTGAAGGATTTATATCGGGATTTTTTTATTATGCTAATTAGATTTCAAACCAGGCGCTGACATCGACCTTTTAACGATTACAGGCATACCCATAACATGATGCGGCAAACACTAAACCAGTGACAACAAAAAAACGTACATTTAATCCATTTTAAATTCAGGCTGTTAACAAAACAACAACGTGGAAAACATAAAGGGGGTGTGAATACTCTGAAGGCACTGTAGAGAGCAGCTGTTGCTTTACGAGGTATTTCTACCTGAAAATACACAATCTAAGTGATTGATAGTTGGTATTCAGCAGGTCATAAAAATAAAAAATACCTTATTTACTTTGAAAACTACTAAAATAGTGATTTTGTCAGACAGCAGCTCTATAGAGATGAGAAGATGACTTGGAATGAAATGCTAAAGTGAAATAAATTAAACTAATGTAATACACACAACTGAAAGATTTCATTAAAGGGAAGTACTGTGAATAAATGATGGTTAATAAGGATAAGCAGTAGTGGTCAGTCACTACCGTCATGGGAATTCTATGAATTGTTTTATTCTGTGTTGTTACAGCGGTCAACCCGAAAAACAATATATATATTTTTATAATCGAACTGACACAGAACTGACCTCAAAAAGCACAAATCAGCACAATATGATCAGTGATCACACTAGCGGCTTCTCATCAAAACCAAAACAGTATGATCATTAGAGGCTTCATCAAAACCAAAAACAGTATGATCACTAGAGGCTTCTCATCAAAACCAAAACAATATGATCACTAGAGGCATCTCATCAAAACCAAAACAATATGATCACTAGAGGCTTCTCATCAAAACCAAAACAATATGATCACTAGAGACTTCCATCAAAAACTCACATTGGTTGAAAATCACTTCCACAGGAAACAGACAAAAGCTGCATATTCAAAGGCGTAATCTTACAGTTAGACCAACGCTGCGCAAAAAAAAAAAATTCCATGAATTATAATCCACGTAAACCACATTTCCTGCTGCTGCAGGATTATTTTCCATCTGTAGCAAACTGGCTCAAATTAAGATCCTACACCTGTAATCTAATCTAAGAACCATTCTGTGCAACCATACCAAGTCCTATCGCACTAGGAATTATTCACATAGGACTCATTTCAATGGCACCCTGTTCCCTATGTAGTGCACTACTTGACCAGGGGCCCATTTGGACTCTTATCAAAAGTAGTGCACTTCAAAGGAATAGGGTGTCATTTGGAACACACACGATGCACCACATCCATCTCACAACTTTATTCTAATCTTTGCTTGTCTGTTTTTGTAACACACAAAGAGGAGAGATATTATTAGACAAACAAATGCATTAACTCTGGCTGTAGCTAAGCGATAAGTGAACAAGAGGTTTTTCCTGATATATGTTGAGATGATTGATGAAAATAGTTTTCCTTGATGTTGATAGTATTCTGCTTGCTTGCTATCTGATTTAACACTCAAAGTTTCCATTGTCAAGCCTCGGAACAAAACTCTTCATTACCTTACCGAGAACAAACGTTTTAATAAAATATGTATCTTCACAATTAAATAATTAAAGAAAGCTCAACCCTATCGAGAAGGCTTTCATGTGTCTTTCAAAAAGCAGACAGAATGGACAGACGCTTACTAATAAAGGAGGGTTATTCATATCTAAATGTAGAGCGCAGTAGAAGTACTAGGAGTACTGAAAAAGATGAGAACATTACCTTCTTATTCCGACTATTATATTCATTCTTAGTTTACAAGTAGCCTAGAGGTTAGGGGAATAGGCCAGTAACCGAAAGGTTGCTGGTTTGAACACCGGGCCGCAAAGGCTAAAAATCTGTTGATCTGGCTTGAGCAAGGCATTTAACCCTCATTTGTTCCAGGGGAACCCAATTAACAAAGGCCTTGTAAAAAAAAAAATTATGAATAAAAAACATTTCGCTGCACCTACCTGGTGCTACCTGACAATTAAACAGCTTTATACATCATATATTAGGTGAGAATAAGTACAACACCAACGTAGAGAAGGTGCATTAACCTTGAACATCAAATTTCGAGAGTGTATTAAATAAATGTGTCAATGCTCTTTACATACTAATGTACACAAACACATTGAACACATGTTGAATGAATAAACTCTCTCCTTCAAAAGTAAATATTTGATAACTACAGCGTGAACTAATCACTCTCTTGTTATCTAAGATGATAAAACTATAACAGAGCTGTATTAGAGGAGAGACTCAACCTGTTATCTAAGATGATAACACTATAACAGAGCTGTTCTACTCCTCTAGTATCTAAGATGATAACACTATAACAGAGCTGTACTAGAGAGACTCAACCTGTTATCTAAGATGATAACACTATAACAACAGAGCTGTACTAGAGAGACTCAACCTGTTATCTAAGATGATAACACTATAACAACAGAGCTGTTCTACTCCTCTAGTATCTGAGATGATAAAACTATAACAGAGCTGTTCTACTCCTCTAGTATCTAAGATGATAACACTATAACAACAGAGCTGTTCTACTCCTCTAGTATCTAAGATGATAACACTATAACAACAGAGCTGTACTAGAGAGACTCAACCTGTTATCTAAGATGATAACACTAAAACAGAGCTGTACTAGAGGAGAGACTCGACCTGTTATCTAAGATGATAACACTAAAACAGAGCTGTTCTACTCCTCTAGTATCTGAGATGATAAAACTATAACAGAGCTGTTCTACTCCTCTAGTATCTGAGATGATAACACTAAAACAGAGCTGTACTAGAGGAGAGACTCGACCTGTTATCTAAGACGATAACACTATAACAGAGCTGTATTAGAGAGACTCAACCTGTTATCTAAGATGATAACACTATAACAACAGAGCTGTATTAGAGGAGAGACTCAACCTGTTATCAAGATGATAACACTAAAACAGAGCTGTTCTACTCCTCTAGTATCGAGATGATAAAACTATAACAGAGCTGTTCTACTCTCTAGTATCTGAGATGAGAAAACTATAACAGAGCTGTATTAGAGGAGAGACTCAACCTGTTATCTAAGATGATAACACTAAAACAGAGCTGTACTAGAGGAGAGACTCGACCTGTTATCTAAGATGATAACACTAAAACAGAGCTGTTCTACCCTCTAGTATCTAAGATGATAACACTATAACAACAGAGCTGTATTAGAGGAGAGACTCAACCTGTTATCTCAGATGATAACACTATAACAGAGCTGTTCTACTCCTCTAGTATCTGAGATGATAAAACTATAACAGAGCTGTTCTACTCCTCTAGTATCTAAGATGACAACAGAGCTGTATTAGAGGAGAGACTCAACCTGTTATCACAGATGATAACACTATAACAGAGCTGTTCTAGAGGAAAGACTCAACCTGTTATCTAAGATGATAACACTAAAACAGAGCTGTTCTACTCTAGTATCTAAGATCATAACACTATAACAGAGCTGTATTAGAGGAGAGACTCAACCTGTTATCTAAGATGATAACACTAAAACAGAGCCGTTCTACTCCTCCAGTATCTGAGATGATAAAACTATCGTGCTTTTATTAGGTTACCATTTCAGTTGTACCCCTACACCTGTCTTGATTAGTGTTATGTTAGCTAGCTACATAGTTGCCTTTGTATCATGATAAAGGTGTAGTACTGAAACTATCGAGGTTACCTAGCCAGCTACACTTTCAAACAAAGTCAACAACGCAGCCACTGCTAGCTAGCCTACTCCACCAGCCAGCAGTACTGTGTCATTTTAGTCATTTTAGTCAGTAAGATTTTTGCAACGTAAGCTTAACTTTCTGAACATTCGAGACGTGTAGTCCACTTGTCAGTCCAATCTCCTTTGCATTAGCGTAGCCTCTTCTGTAGCCTGTCAACTATGTGTCTGTCTATCCCTGTTCTCTCCCC
This sequence comes from Salmo salar, assembly GCF_905237065.1. Taxonomy (NCBI): domain Eukaryota; kingdom Metazoa; phylum Chordata; class Actinopteri; order Salmoniformes; family Salmonidae; genus Salmo; species Salmo salar. The sequence goes on along the minus strand of NW_025547895.1, from coordinate 17,320 downwards.
TCTGCACAGGCCATACAAACGCTTCACACCGCGTGGCCGCTGCCACTCTAACCTGGTGGTCCCAGCGTGCACGACCCACGTGGAGTTCCAGGTCTCCGGCAGCCTCTGGAACTGTCGGTTCTGCGCCAACAAGGCAGAGTTAATCTCAGCCTATGCTACCCTCCAGTCCCTCGACTTCTTGGCGCTGACGGAAACATGGATTACCACAGATAACACTGCTACTCCTACTGCTCTCTCCTCGTCTGCCCACGTGTTCTCGCATACCCCGAGAGCATCTGGCCAGCGGGGTGGTGGCACTGGAATCCTCATCTCCCAAGTGGACATTCTCTTTCTCCCTGACCCATCTGTCTATCTCCTCATTTGAATTCCATGCTGTCACAGTTACCAGCCCCTTTCAAGCTTAACATCCTTATCATTTATCGCCCCCTCCAGGTTCCCTTGGAGAGTTCATCAATGAGCTTGACGCCTTGATAAGTTCCTTTCCTGAGGATGGCTCACCTCTCACAGTTCTGGGTGACTTTAACTTGTTATGGATAGGGGGCAGTATTTTCACGGCCGGATAAAAACGTACCCGATTTAATCTGGTTATTACTCCTGCCCAGAAACTAGAATATGCATATAATTAGTAGCTTTGGATAGAAAACACTCCAAAGTTTCTAAAACTTTTTGAATGGTGTCTGTGAGTATAACAGAACTCAAATGGCAGGCCAAAACCTGAGAAGATTCTGTACAGGAAGTACCCTGTCTGACCATTTCTTGGCCTTCTTTGTCATCTCTATCCAAAACAAAGGATCTCTGCTGTAACGTGACACTTTCTCAGGCTCCCATAGGCTCTCAGAAGGCGCCAGAACATTGAATGATGACTTTGCAGCCCATGGCTGAAAAACTGTAGCGCATTTGGTAAGTGGTCGATCTGAGAACAATGAGACGGGTCCACGCGTGCACGTGAAGAGTCCATTTTAGATTTTGAGTCTTTGAACGGAAAGGACGTCTCCCGGGCGGAATATTATCGCTTTTTTATGAGAAAAATCGCACAAAAATTGATTTTAAACAGCGTTTGACATGCTTCAAGTACGGTAATGGAATATTTTGAAATTTTTTGTCATGATACGCGTCATGCGCGTCACCCCTTCGTTACCCTTCGGATAGTGTCTTGAACGCACGAACAAAATGCCGCGATTTGGATATAACTATGGATTATTTGGAACCAAACCAACATTTGTTGTTGAAGTAGAAGTCCTGGGAGTGCATTCCGACGAAGAACAGCAAAGGTAATCCAATTTTTCTTATAGTAAATCTGAGTTTGGTGAGTACCAAACTTGGTGGGTGTCAAAATATCTAGCCTGTGATGGCGAGCTATCTACTCAGAATATTGCAAAATGTGCTTTCACCGAAAAGCTATTTTAAAATCGGACACCGCGATTGCATAAAGGAGTTCTGTATCTATAATTCTTAAAATAATTGTTACATTTTTTGTGAACGTTTACGTGAGTAATTTAGTAAATTCACCGGAAGTGTTCAGTGGGAATGCTAGTTCTGAACGTCACATGCTAATGTAAAAGCAGTTTTTTTGATATAAATATGAACTTGATTGAACAAAACATGCAGTATTGTATAACATAATGTCCTAGGAGTGTCATTTGATGAAGATCATCAAAGGTTAGTGCTGCATTTAGCTGTGGTTTGGGTTTATGTGACATTATATGCTAGCTTGAAAAATGGGCGTCTGATTATTTCTGGCTGGGTACTCTCCTGATATAATCTAATGTTTTGCTTTCGTTGTAAAGCCTTTTTGAAATCGGACAGTGTGGTTAGATAAAGGAGAGTCTTGTCTTTAAAATGCTGTAAAATAGTCATATGTTTGAAAAATTGAAGTTTTCTGATGAAAAACCTACACTCGATCCCTCCGATGTCAACAACTACAGACCAGTATCCCTTCTTTCTTTTCTCTCCAAAACCCTTGAACGTGCCGCCCTTGGCCAGCTCTTTGCTATCTCTCTCAGAATGACCTTCTTGATCCAAATCAGTCAGGTTTCAAGACTGGTCATTCAACTGAGACTGCTCTTCTCTCCGCACTGCTAAAGCTAACTCTCTCTCCTCTGCTCTCATCCTTCTAGACCTATCTGCTGCCTTTGATACTGTAAACCACCAGATCCTCCTCCACCCTATCCGAGTTGGGCATCTCCGGCGGCCCACGCTTGGATTAGCGTCCCACCTGACAGGTCGCTCCTACCAGGTGGCGTGGCGAGAATCTGTCTCTCGCACCACGTGCTCTCACCACTGGTGTCCCCCAGGGCTCTGTTCTAGGCCCTCTCCTATTCTCGCTATACACCAAGTCACTTGGCTCTGTCCTATCCTCACATGGTCTGTCCTATCATTGCTTCACAGACGACACACAATTAATCTTCTCCTTTCCCCTTCTGATAACCAGGTGGCGAATCGCATCTCTGCATGTCTGGCAGACATATCAGTGTGGATGACGGATCACCACCTCAAGCTGAACCTTGGCAAGACGGAGCTGCTTTTCCTCCCGGGGAAGGACTGCCTGTTCCATGATCTCGCCATCACGGTTGACAACTCCATTGTGTCCTCCTCCCAGAGTGCTAAGAACCTTGACGTGACCCTGGACAACACCCTGTCGTTCTCCACTAACATCAAGGCGGTGACCCGATCCTGTAGGTTCATGCTCTACAACATTCGCAGAGTACGACCCTGCCTCACACAGGAAGCGGCGCAGGTCCTAATCCAGGCACTTGTCATCTCCCGTCTGGATTACTGCAACTCGTTGTTGGCTGGGCTCCCTGCCTGTGCCATTAAACCCCTACAACTCATCCAGAACGCCACAGCCCGTCTGGTGTTCAACCTTCCCAAGTTCTCTCACGTCACCCCGCTCTCCGCTCTCTCCACTGGCTTCCAGTTGACGCCGCATCCGCTACAAGACCATGGTGCTTGCCTACGGAGCCGTGAGGGGAACGGCACCTCCGTACCTTCAGGCTCTGATCAGTCCCTACACCCAAACGAGGGCACTGCGCTCATCCACCTCTGGCCTGCTCGCCTCCCTACCTCTGAGGAAGCACAGTTCCCGCTCAGCCCAGTCAAAACTGTTCGCTGCTCTGGCACCCCAATGGTGGAACAAGCTCCCTCACGACGCCAGGACAGCGGAGTCAATCACCACCTTCCGGAGACACCTGAAACCCCACCTCTTTAAGGAATACCTGGGATAGGATAAAGTAATCCTTCTAACCCCCCCCTAAAAGATATAGATGTACTATTGTAAGTGGTTGTTCCACTGGATATCATAAGGTGAATGCACCAATTTGTAAGTCGCTCTGGATAAGAGCGTCTGCTAAATGACTTAAATGTTAAAATAACTTCATTGTTCTGTGCAAGCTCCGGAGGTTGTGTGTGTGTGTGTGTGTGTGTGTGTGTGTGGTGTGTGTGTCTGTTTATTGACACAAAGAGGGCAACATTCTGCTCCAATGACAAGGATTATTTTAGTCAAGACCTGCATTTATCAGCCCTTCTTAAAAAGCTGAGCTAATAAATTATTGTCATCGCAACTCTACATCAACACACTCACGCAAAACACACATAAACACATACAAACACACACACACACGCGCGCACACACACGCACACACATACACACACACTATGCATCACCCCATCCTGGCATGATGCATAGGAATCCAGATGTCTGACTTAAAGACGCATGAGGAGAGCTCTGGCATCACACATGAATTACAATGGTTATCTGGGCTCAATAAATCTGGCATCACACAGCATCTATTACAATGGTACCTGGGCTCAATAAATCTGGCATCACACAGCATGTATTACAATGGTTATCTGGGCTCAATAAATCTGGCATCACACAGCATCTATTACAATGGTTATCTGGGCTCAATAAATCTGGCATCACACAGCATGTATTACAATGGTACCTGGGCTCAATAAATCTGGCATCACACAGCATCTATTACAATGGTTATCTGGGCTCAATAAATCTGGCATCACACAGCATGTATTACAATGGTACCTGGGCTCAATAAATCTGGCATCACACAGCATGTATTACAATGGTACCTGGGCTCAATAAATCTGGCATCACACAGCATCTATTACAATGGTACCTGGGCTCAATAAATCTGGCATCACACAGCATCTATTACAATGGTTATCTGGGCTCAATAAATCTGGCATCACACAGCATGTATTACAATGGTACCTGGGCTCAATAAATCTGGCATCACACAGCATCTATTACAATGGTTATCTGGGCTCAATAAATCTGGCATCACACAGCAGGTATTACAATGGTACCTGTGCTCAATAAATCTGGCATCACACAGCATCTATTACAATGGTTATCTGGGCTCAATAAATCTGGCATCACACAGCATCTATTACAATGGTACCTGGGCTCAATAAATCTGGCATCACACAGCATCTATTACAATGGTACCTGGGCTCAATAAATCTGGCATCACACAGCATCTATTACAATGGTACCTGGGCTCAATAAATCTGGCATCACACAGCATCTATTACAATGGTACCTGGGCTCAATAAATCTGGCATCACACAGCATCTATTACAATGGTTATCTGGGCTCAATAAATCTAGCATGACACAGCATGAATTACAATGGTACCTGGGCTCAATAAATATCACAGATTTACTGGTGAATAGTACCAGGTTACACACACACCAGTGCACTTTACGCACAAACGCAAACAGACACACACACACACACCGACACACCCACAGACACAGACACAGACGCACACAGACACACACAGACACAGACACACACAGACACACACACACACACACACAGACACACACACACAGACACGCACACAGACACAGATCATAACAGCTAATTTCCACAAGGGCTTTGATTGCATTGATTAAAATAATTGGTTTCCTCATGAGCATTTATATTCAGTGTAGACAATCAATGACTGATAGGGTGTGCCACGGTGCCTCCATCTTGGTTCTCCTCCATTTTAAAACAGGTTCTGGAAGCTAAAGAAATGCATGAATTAATGTCTACATTCGTTTTACTCCACATTTATTCCTATTACAGACACCTTAGAGTTTTTTACGATTGCTTACACACTAAAATGTAACTTTTCCCACAATTAGCAAAACCTTACACTCAAGGAGCAAAACAACAAGGCTAGATTTGCACAACTGTAAGCGCATTGTCAGCTTCACACTATTTGCAAAAAACATTACACACAGTGATTTGCAAAACACTAAACACACTTGTATACATCAGACACAGAAGTATATCATGATGTCACTTCCTTGCAATTCCAAAGCAACTCACTGTCAAATTACCACACCTATGAGCCAATCTGTTAAACACAGCCATCAGGTGCACAAACACATGATTGCTAAATTGTAGACACACCAATCAGGTTTAAGCACTTGTGGCAAAGAAGGGGTCGAGTGATAAATGGCAGATATGTGAGGGCAGAACTAATAAACGGCTCTGCCCGATCACTAAAATGGCCACCCCGATCAGAACTACAGATCACAAAATGGCCGACTGCCAAAACTACAATTCCCAGAAGCAAGGGGGACCCTCAGAAGGTGGAGCCGACCCACAGATAAAAGGTCAAGAAAAACCAGGAAGAGAGAGAGAGGGCGGGAAGGATCTATGAATCATAGAGAAAGAGACAATCTACATTGGCTGGATTTACCGTGTACGAGCTGGACTGTTTTGGACTTACCTGTTGGCGTTTAGACCTGGACCTACCGAGAACCAGATTTGTGTACCGAACCCTGCTATCCTTGACCTTACCTGCGGCCTGGGTGGACCAGGACAGCGAAACAAACACACAGGTACTGTCACGTTCGAAAGAACTTTCATTCTGGGATGACTTTGGTGACAGTTTCCCACTTAATTTGTGACAAACACTCCTAACTTTGAAGAGGTTTGCCACACACTATAAAAATGCAGCAGGTAGGTTCACCTGCCTTCAACCAAAATGGAAGGAGTCAGAAGAAGAGTGAGGGTGAGAGGAGGAGTACACAGAGGAGGAGAAGGAGGTAGAGGAAGAGGCCGAAGCCAGAGGTCGAGGAAGACCTGAAGCAGGAGGAGAACGTGCACAATAGAAGAAGAGGACCAAACTTATCAAATGACATTCGTGCAACACTAGTGGACCGTGTTGTGAACCACGGATTGACGCTGAGGGAGGCTGGACTGAGAGTTCAGCCAAATCTTAGCAGATATACCAGTGGCATCTGTCATAAGGACTTTTTTGACAGGAAAACAGGTAAAAGAAGATCTGTCTACAGTCAACAGTAATCAGCCGCTTATTGTATGCACCATATCAGCACTTGGGATACCCCTTCCTGTGACATTGTACAGTAAGTTACATGTATTATTCTCTACATAGGATTGAGGGTCGGGAACGACAAGGAGGAAGGGGGCCCATATTCACGCAAGAACGAGAGAGAGAGAGAGAGAGAGAGATAATAAACATGGTTTTGGCCAATAACGCTATCAGGCTCAGAGAACTACAAGCCAACATTATCGGTGACCATGCCATTTTCAATAATGTCCATCAGGTCTCTCAGTCAACACTGGCACGCATCCTGAAAAGACATCAGGTTCAAATGAAAACAACTTTATCGAGATGCCTTGTTGAGCGGAATTCAGAGAGGGTCAAACGGCTGCGGCATGAGTATGTGGAGGTTTGTATTGTTCACTTTAGCACTGTGATGTTGCATACTGGACACATGACTTTTTTTTTACATTGACTGTATACTAGACCTATCCTGAACTACACAATCTTGTCTTTCACTGTATTTCAGGGAGTTTTGCAGATGGATGCTGAGGAAATCCTGCATGAATTCATATATATATTGATGAGGCAGGGTTCAACCTCACAAAAGCAAGAAGGAGAGGCAGAAATATCATTGGCCACAGGGTTATAATCAATGTCCCAGGGCAACGTGGGGGTAACATCACCCTTTGCGCTGCCATTTCACAGCATGGGGTTCTCCTCCGTCATGCCAAAATGGGCCCTTACAACACAGCTCACATTCTCACATTTTTTGGACCGATTGCACCACATCGTCACAGCAGGTAATGAAATGCACCAGATGCAATACACTGTAATCTGAGACAATGTGACATTCCACCGCTCTGCTTTGGTCCAGAACTGGTTTCAACACCATCCACAGTTGACAGTACTATACCTTCCACCATACTCTCCGTTTTCTAAACCCTATGGAAGACTTTTTCTCTGCATGGCGGTGGAAGGTTTACGATCTCCAGCCCCGGCTCAGGTAACCCCTCATTCAGGCCATGGAGGACGCCTGTGACCAAGTCGACGCCGCAGCTGTGCAAGGATGGATTCGACATTCGAGACGGTTCTTCCCGGCATTGTCTTTCTAATGAGGATATTGCTTGTGATGTTGATGAAATTCTCTGGCCAGATCCAGCTAGGCGAAGAGATAATGTATTAGTTTACTGTAGTATTTTCTGTACAATATTGTCCGTTTTTTTCAGATTATTTTTTGTTGTTATTTACTGTAATTGTAACCTGTACTGGATACTGTATTTTACGTTTGTCTGTTTGCTGAGCTAACAGTGTTATGCATACTACTGTAGTAGCATGAAAACTGGGACGTGTTTTGTTGTGATTCTCCATGTTGACTGATTTGGGTATATAGAGAGAAATAAATGATATTTTCCTCAGTCTGCAGCATTGGTCTTGTGTAGTGTTTGTATAGTTGCACTTTCTCTGTGTACTTCATTTCCAGTACTCTAATCACCGACAATTAGACTTGCTAAAAGTGTTTTAGGTTAGCAACAGCAGTGTTTAACTGGTTCAAAATGATTGAAGTCATATGAAATGTGTGTTTCGTACGGTAACAAAATATTGTTTTTATGAAGTCGTGTATAGTTTTGACAAAAGGGTTCCATTTTGCAAATGATCTGAAGTGTTGTGCTAATTGTGTGTAGTGTTTTGACAAACCAGGCCCTGTTTTCAAAATTGTGCTTAAACAATTGAAAAAAACTGTAATGCACACTTTGAAATTATATTATGTGAGCTGAACATAAAAAAAAAAATATATATATATATATATATATATATATATAAAACATTTAACAGATTACTAATGTTACTCTCCCCACTTCAACCAAAAAAATACTTAAATAAATGTAATTTTGTCCTTGAAACATTGAATTTAGATACTGTAGAATACAATTTATTTCTATGGTGGACTGCTCCTGCTGGGGAATGCCAATATGGCCGACCGTGGCTTCGAAACTCTCTCAACGGCCAATACGTACCATCACCCTATCCAGGGTTTTTAAACATCATTGGTTGTAACCAGTGATTCACAGCGTCAGCTAAAGTTCCACATGCCCAGCAGTCAGGGTTAGTGTAGTGCACAGCCAGCAGTTGTGTACAGAAATGGGCTGGCCATATGGCAGTCTTGAGCTGGTCTATGTTGGCGGATCTGCAGAGTAACCCATATTTGGCTAATAATGGGAACCTCAAGGGAAGAACAAAAAATGTTGTCCGGTGTGTTAGAAATGTTTGGGAACCAATTTCTGGGCCCCGTTCTGTCCCTGCTTGTATGTGGTTGTTTTTTTTTTCGTTAAGGAAGTGGAAACTTCCAGCATTGTTTGGAGGAGGTCTAGTGACTATATGAGTCCATGTAATCACAAATGGCTGGGTTATTGTTTTACTGGCAGCAGGAAACGCTCAGATTTCTAGGTTTGTGCATTAAACATGATGCAACCTAATAAAATATTAAGGAGTTCTGCTGAAGTTATACAGGTCGCCTCCCAAATAAGACCCAGTTCCCTTTAAAGTGCACACTACATTTGACCAGAGGCCTATGGAAGAGATGAGCCCTAAAGTAGTGCACTACATAGGGAATAGGGTGACATTTGGTACACAGAGAAAAAGTCTGAACCTGAACAATTGATTCATGTGTTTCTCCTGTTCTTGGTGAGTACCTGCCTCTGTCTCTGTGAGTACCTGCCTGTGTGTCTGTGTGTGTGTGTGTGTGTGTGTGTGTGTGTCTGTGTGTGTGTGTGTGTGTGTGTGTGTGTGTCTGTGTGTGTGTGTGTGTGTGTGTGTGTGTGTGTGTGTGTGTGTGTGTGTGTGTCTGTGTGTGTGTGTGTGTGTGTGTGTGTGTGTGTGTGTGTGTGTGTGTGTGTGTGTCTGTGTGTGTGTGTGTGTGTGTGTGTGTGTGTGTGTGTGTGTGTGTGTGTGTGTGTGTGTGTCTGTGTGTGTGTGTGTGTGTGTGTGTGTGTGTGTGTGTCTGTGTGTGTGTCTGTGTGTGTGTGTGTCTGTGTGTGTGTGTGTGTGTGTGTGTCTGTGTGTGTGTGTGTGTGTGTGTGTGTGTGTGTGTGTGTGTGTGTGTGTGTGTGTGTGTCTGTGTGTGTGTGTGTGTGTGTGTGTGTGTGTGTGTGTGTGTGTGCGTGCGTGCGTGCGTGCGTGCGTAGACATGTGTATGCCGTTACAGCCTGTCATCCAGTACCCTGCCTCGTCCCAGTATGTTATGTTGACATCTTGGCAGTGTAGCTGTGATTGACGCCTGAGACAGACCAGCTTGTCCTATTTCAGTCAGTCAATCTGACGACACGTCTCAAATACCACCCTATTCCCTATATAGGAAGCACGGGGATCTGGTCTAAAGTAGTGCACCATGTAGGGATTAGGGTGCCATTTGGGGCACAGCCCACTGTATAATAAAAGCAAATCAGCAGTATACTGACATTGGTTACCAGGCCATCATGCTGTACAGACATTGGTTACCAGGCCATCATGCTGTACAG
>NW_025547895.1:0-2500 GCF_905237065.1 Salmo salar | reverse complement strand
TGACAGTAACCGGTAGTCTGAAGGTAACCGGTAGTCTGAAGGTAACCGGTAGCCTGAAGGTAACGTAGTCTGAAGGTAACCGGTAGTCTGACGGTAACCGGTAGTCTGAAGGTAACCGGTAGTCTGAAGGTAACCGGTAGTCCTGAACGGTAACCGGTAGCCTGAAGGTAACCGGTAGCCTGACAGTAACGGTAGCCTGACAGTAACGGTAGTTGGACGGTAACCGGTAGTCTGAAGGTAACCGGTAGTCTGAAGGTAACCGTTAGCCTGAAGGTAACCGGTAGCCTGAAGGTAACCGGTAGCCTGAAGGTAACCGGTAGTCTGACGGTAACCGGTAGATGGACGGTAACCGTAGCCTGAAGGTAACCGGTAGCCTGAAGGTAACCGGTATCCTGAAGGTAACCGGTAGCCTGAAGGTAACGGTAGTCTGACGGTAACCGGTAGCCTGACGGTAACCGGTAGTGTGAAGGTAACGGTAGTCTGAAGGTAACCGGTAGTCTGGAGGTAACGGTAGCCTGAAGGTAACCGGTAGTTGGAAGGTAACCGTAGTCTGACTAACCGGTAGCCTGACGGTAACCGGTAGTCTGAAGTACCGGTAGCTGACGGTAACGGTAGCCTGGATAACCGGTAGTCTGACGGTAACCGGTAGCCCGACGGTAACCGGTGGTTGGACGGTAACCGGTAGCCTGACGGTAACCGGTAGCCTGAAGGTAACCGGTAGCCTGAAGGTAACGGTAGCCTGACGGTAACCGGTAGTCTGAAGGTAACCGTAGTCTGAAGGTAACGGTAGCCTGAAGTAACCGTTGTTCTGAAGGTAACCGGTAGTTGAACGGTAACCGGTAGTCGAAGGTAACCGGTAGTCTGAAGGTAACCGGTATTCTGACGGTAACCGTAGCCTGAAGGTAACCGGTAGCCTGAAGGTAACCGGTAGCCTGACGGTAACCGTAGTTGGACGGTAATCGGTAGTCTGACGGTAACCGGTAGTCTGAAGGTAACCGGTAGCCTGAAGGTAACCGTAGCCTGAAGGTAACCGGTAGCCTGACAACCGGTAGTTTGACGGTAACCGGTAGTGATGGTAACCGGTAGCCTGATGGTAACCGGTAGCCTGAAAGGTAACCGGTAGCCTGACAGTAACCGGTAGTTGGAAGGTAACCGGTAGCCTGAAGGTAACCGGTAGCCTTTAAGTAACCGGTGTTCTGAAGGTAACCGGTAGTTGGACGGTAACCGGTAGCCTGACGGTAACCCGTAGCCTGAAGGTAACCGTAGCCTGACGGTAACCGGTAGCCTGACGGTAACCGGTAGCCTGAATGTAACCGGTAGCCTGAAGGTAACCGGTAGCCTGAAGGTAACCGGTAGCCTGACAGTAACCGGTAGTTGACGGTAACCGTAGCCTGAAGGTACCTGGTAGCCTGAAGGTAACAGTTGGACGGTAACCGGTAGTCTGAAGGTAACCGGTAGTCTGAAGGTAACCGGTAGTTGGAGGGTACCGGTAGCCTGACAGTAACCGGTAGCCTGAAGGTAACCGGTAGCCTGAAGTTAACCGGTAGCCTGACAGTAACCGGTAGTTGGACGGTAACCGGTAGTCTGAAGGTAACCGTAGCCTGATGGTAACCGGTAGTTGGAAGGTAATCGGTAGTCTGAAGGTAACCGGTAGTCTGAAGGTAACCGGGTAGATTGACGGTAACCGGTAGCCTGAAGGTAACCGTAGTTTGAGGGTAACCGGTAGCCTGACGGTAACCGGTAGCCTGACGGTAACCGGTAGCCTGAAGGTAACCGGTAGCCTGAAGGTAACCGTAGCGTCTGACGGTAACCGGTAGCTGACGGTAACCGTAGTCTGAAGTAACCGGTATCTGGAGGTAACCGGTAGTCGAAGGTAACCGGTAGTCTGGACGGTAACGGTAGCCTGACGGTAACCGGTAGTTGGAAGGTAACGGTAGTCTGAAGGTAACCGGTAGCCTGAAGGTAACCGGTAGCCTGAAGGTAACCGGTAGTCTGAAGGTAACCGGGTAGCCTGAAGGTAACCGGTAGCCTGAGAGTAACCGGTAGCCTGACAGTAACCGGTAGTCTGGAGGTAACTCGGTAGCCTGACAGTAACCGTAATTGGAAGGTAACCGGTAAGTTGACGGTAACCGGTAGTCTGAAGGTAACCGGTAGCCTGAAGGTAACCGGTAGCCCGAAGGTAACCGGTAGTTGACGGTAACCGTAGCCTGACGGTAACCGGTAGCCTGAAGGGTAACCGGTAGCCTGATGGTAACCGGTAGCCTGAAGGTAACCGGTAAAGTCTAAAGGTAACCCCGGTAGTCCCGAAGGTAACCGGTAAGCCCAAGGTAACTGTAGGGCCTGAAGGTAACCGGTAGCCTGACGGTAACCGGTAGCCTGAAGGTAACCGGTAGCCTGAAGGTAACCGGTAGTCTGGAGGTAACCGGTAGTCTGAAGGTAACTAGTTTGAAGGTAACCGGTAGCCTAGAAGGTAACCGGTAGCCTGAAGGTAACCAGTAGT
>NW_025547894.1:85000-127598 GCF_905237065.1 Salmo salar | reverse complement strand
TGACTCTGTACCGGTAACCCCTGTATATAGCCTCCACGTTGACTCTGTACCGGTACCCCTGTATATAGCCTCCCACATTGACTCTGTACCGGTACCCCCTGTATATAGCCTCCACATTGACTCTGTACCGGTACCCCCTGTATATAGCCTCCACATTGACTCTGTACCGGTACCCCCTGTATATAGCCTCCACATTGACTCTGTACCAGTACCCCCTGTATATAGCCCCCGCTATTGTTATTTACTGCTGCTCTTTAATTATTTGTTATTCTTTTCTCTTACATTTTTTAGCTGTTTTCTTAAAACTGCATTGTTGGTTAAGGGCTTGTAAATAAGCATTTCACTGTAAGGTGAAACCTGTTGTATTTGGCACATGTGACAAATACAATTTGATTTGAGAGGGCTGCCACAAGCCAGCAAGAGGGAAGGAGAGAACGAGAGAGCGGTGAGGGCTGCCACAAGCCAGCGAGAGGGATGGAGAGAATGGGGAGAGGGGAGAGGGCTGCCACAAGCCAGCTAGAGGGATGGAGAGAATGGGGAGAGCGGAGAGGGCTGCCACAAGCCAGCTAGAGGGATGGAGAGAATGGGGAGAGGGCTGCCACAAGCCAGCTAGAGGGATGGAGAGAATGGGGAGAGCGGAGAGGGCTGCCTACAAGCCAGCTAGAGGGATGGAGAGAATGGGGAGAGGGCTGCCACAAGCCAGCTAGAGGGATGGAGAGAAGGGGAGAGGGGAGAGGGCTGCCACAAGCCAGCTAGAGGGATGGAGAGAATGGGAGAGGGGAGAGGGCTGCCACAAGCCAGCGAGAGGGATGGAGAGAAGGGGAGAGGGGGAGAGGGCTGCCACAAGCCAGCTAGAGGGATGGAGAGAATGGGAGAGGGGAGAGGGCTGCCACAAGCCAGCTAGAGGGATGGAGAGAATGGGAGAGGGGAGAGGGCTGCCACAAGCCAGCTAGAGGGATGGAGAGAATGGGAGAGGGCTGCCACAAGCCAGCTAGAGGGAAGGAGAGAATGGGAGAGGGGGATGCCACATGCTTTTGCTTTGTGTTGAGAGAGAAGGAAGGTAGAGGAAGAGCATGAGAAAGGAGAGAGGGCAGCCTCTCTCAAACCACCTCCTCGCCCCTCCGTTTTCACGCGTTTCTGACAACTCTGAGGGAGACTTTTTTTTTGTGGCGAAGGGGTCAATAAACCAGTCAACTTTGGGACGTACGTGACTTGAATGATGCAATTCATGTTCCACTGTTAAATAATAAAACTAACATGAAATTCAAATGAACAAATTCCCTCTGTGACAGTTCAGCATTCCCTCTTGTCTGATAGGCTTAAACCTCAGTGACAGTTCAGCATTCCCTCTTGTCTGATAGGCTTAAACCTCAGTGACAGTTCAGCATTCCCTCTTGTCTGATAGGCTTAAACCTCAGTGACATTTCAGCATTCCCTCTTGTCTGATAGGCTTAAACCTCAGTGACAGTTCAGCATTCCCTCTTGTCTGATAGGTCTAAACCTCAGTGACAGTTCAGCATTCCCTCTTGTCTGATAGGCTTAAACCTCAGAACATTTCATTTCTGAGGTTCGTGTCAAGCTTTGAAATCGGCTAAAAACAAACAATATAATTATAAATTATCAGGCTTCCGTTATTTTGTACAAAATTGTGCAAAAAAACCCCCATCTTGGTGTGTTTTGGGATACCATTTAGCTCTGGAGCCTGCAGTCAAACAACTACCTCTTCCCCTACTGTATTTATATATTTAGTTATTTATTTTGCTCCTTTGCACCCCAGTATTTCTACTTTGCACACTCATCTAATCCATGTAATATAGTCTACACCGTCACAATAAATCCATGTAATATAGTCTACACCATCACAATAAATCCATTTAATATAGTCTACCTACACCATCACAATACATCCATGTAATATAGTCTACACCATCACAATAAATCCATGTAATATAGTCTACCTACACCATCACAATACATCCATGTAATATAGTCTACACCATCACAATAAATCCATGTAATATAGTCTACACCATCACAATACATCCATGTAATATAGTCTACACCATCACAATAAATCCATGTAATATAGTCTACACCATCACAATAAATCCATGTAATATAGTCTACACCATCACAATAAATCCATGTAATATAGTCTACCTACACCATCACAATACATCCATGTAATATAGTCTACCTACACCATCACAATACATCCATGTAATATAGTCTACACCATCACAATAAATCCATGTAATATAGTCTACCTACACCATCACAATACATCCATGTAATATAGTCTACCTACACCATCACAATACATCCATGTAATATAGTCTACACCATCACAATAAACCCATGTAATATAGTCTACACCATCACAATAAACCCATGTAATATAGTCTACACCATCACAATAAACCCATGTAATATAGTCTACACCATCACAATACATCCATGTAATATAGTCTACCTACACCATCACAATACATCCATGTAATATAGTCTACCCACACCATCACAATACATTCATGTAATATAGTCTACACCATCACAATAAACCCATGTAATATAGTCTACACCATCACAATAAACCCATGTAATATAGTCTACACCATCACAATAAACCCATGTAATATAGTCTACACCATCACAATAAACCCATGTAATATAGTCTACACCATCACAATAAACCCATGTAATATAGTCTACACCATCACAATAAATCCATGTAATATAGTCTACCTACACCATCACAATACATCCATGTAATATAGTCTACCTACACCATCACAGTAAATCCATTATTTATTTTAGACAGGTCTAAAGAAGCATGATATCTAGAAAATGTAGTCTATTTCAGAAGAACAGATTTACATACTCTGAATTGTCCTTATGTTAGGTCCTGATCTGGCTGTGCCATGTGGCTGTGGGGCTACAGTAGTTCATTTAGCAGGTCCTGATGTGGCTGTGGGGCTACAGTAGTTCATTTAGCAGGTCCTGATGTGGCTGTGGGCGACACTAGTTCATTTAGCAGGTCCTGATGTGGCTGTGGGCTACACTAGTTCATTTAGCAGGTCCTGATGTGGCTGTGGACTACACTAGTTCATTTAGCAGGTCCTGATGTGGCTGTGGGGCTACACTAGTTCATTTAGCAGGTCCTGATGTGGCTGTGGGCTAAACTAGTTCATTTAGCAGGTCCTGATGTGGCTGTGGGGCTACACTAGTTCATTTAGCAGGTCCTGATGTGGCTGTGGGGCTACACTAGTTCATTTAGCAGGTCCTGATGTGGCTGTGGGCGACACTAGTTCATTTAGCAGGTCCTGATGTGGCTGTGGGGCTACACTAGTTCATTTAGCAGGTCCTGATGTGGCTGTGGGGCTACACTAGTTCATTTAGCAGGTCCTGATGTGGCTGTGGGGCTACACTAGTTCATTTAGCAGGTCCTGATGTGGCTGTGGGGCTACACTAGTTCATTTAGCAGGTCCTGATGTGGCTGTGGGCTACACTAGTTCATTTAGCAGGTCCTGATGTGGCTGTGGGGCTACACTAGTTCATTTAGCAGGTCCTGATGTGGCTGTGGGCTACACTAGTTCATTTAGCAGGTCCTGATGTGGCTGTGGGGCTACACTAGTTCATTTAGCAGGTCCTGATGTGGCTGTGGGGCTACACTAGTTCATTTAGCAGGTCCTGATGTAGCTGTGGGCTACACTAGTTCATTTAGCAGGTCCTGATGTGGCTGTGGGGCTACACTAGTTCATTTAGCAGGCCCTGATGTGGCTGTGGGGCTACACTAGTTCATTTAGCAGGCCCTGATGTGGCTGTGGGCTACACTAGTTCATTTAGCAGGTCCTGATGTGGCTGTGGGCTACACTAGTTCATTTAGCAGGTCCTGATGTGGCTGTGGGGCTACACTAGTTCATTTAGCAGGTCCTGATGTGGCTGTGGGCTACACTAGTTAATTTAGCAGACTAGATGTACTTATAATTCCGTGTCATTATTTTATAGGATGAAGAATACAACTGAACAAAGCTGAATAAAACAGAAAGGATATTTTCTCCTAATGATTTCCAAGGGAGTGAACACGTGCGGTTATTCTGTGTTGAGGGGTTATCAAAGAAACCGGTCCTCCTATATGCTTCATTTTGTGTTTATTTATGTAACTTAATTTGTGATACAAACGTTAGACTTTACGTTTAGATTTTTTTAATACATTCTAAGGCTGCTTGAGGCGACTCCAATAATGATTAGAATAAATTCTTATGAAAGCCATGAGCTCTGCTCTGATTCTTGCGCAGGCTGTGCACACTTCATCAGTCTCTCATTCACTTTTAGCACTTGATAATATTCTCACCAATCGGACTATTCTTAATTTAATCTAATTTTAACATATACAACCGTAAGTCTATAGCCTTTCTTATTGTCACCAGCAGAGAGCATCAGCCATATATACCTGCTGAGTGGTGCTGCACATATTTACTATTTCTCGTTGTCGGGTCAGTGCTGCTAGTTTCCTCCTCTGGTTTAGATGGACAACATGTTAGTGTCTCCCCTTCTCATTGGTCTATTATATGGACAACATTATATTATATTAGTGTCTCCCCTTCTCATTGGTCTATTATATGGACAACATCATAGTGTCTCTCCTTCTCATTGGTCTATTATATGGACAACATCATAGTGTCTCTCCTTCTCATTGGCCTATTATATGGACAACATCATATTATATTAGTGTCTCTCCTTCTCATTGGTCTATTATATGGACAACATGTTAGTGTCTCCCCTTCTCATTGGTCTATTATATGGACAACAACATGTTATATTAGTGTCTCTCCTTCTCATTGGTCTATTATATGGACAACATCATAGTGTCTCTCCTTCTCATTGGTCTATTATATGGACAACAACATGTTATATTAGTGTCTCTCCTTCTCATTGGTCTATTATATGGACAACATCATAGTGTCTCTCCTTCTCATTGGTCTATTATATGGACAACATCATAGTGTCTCTCCTTCTCATTGGCCTATTATATGGACAACATTGTTTTTATTGGTCTGTTTGTCAGTATTTGTTGTATTAATAAAGATTCTGTTTAATGTATCCAGTCATATAAAGTGTAGTAGAATTGTATGAAATATGTTTATAAAAGTTCCCCAAAAAATGTATGGTATGGGAAGGCATAAGCTCTACGGACAACAAACACAAATGCATTTTATCGATGGCAATTGAAATGCACATAAATAACGTGATCCTGAGGCCCATTGGGTATTATGGGTATCATTTTCTGGGTATTATGGGTATTATTTTCTGGGTATTATGGGTATTATTTTCTAGGTATTATGGGTATTATTTTCTAGGTATTATGGGTATTATTTTCTAGGTATTATGGGTATTATTTTCTGGGTATTATGGGTATTATTTTCTAGGTATTATGGGTATTATGGGTATCATTTTCTGGGTATTATGGGTATTATTTTCTGGGTATTATGGGTAATATTTTCTGGGTATTATGGGTAATATTTTCTGGGTATTATGGGTATTATTTTCTGGATATAATGACTCATACTGGGGTACGCTCAGACATGCATTCAACAGTCTTTTTAACAGTGATTCAGTCTTTCTCGTAAGGACAGTAACCTGTTAACTATATATTCTGACTGGTTCTATATCTAATATATTCTAACTGGTTGTATATCTATAACCCGTTAGGCGGTGATGGTCAGGAGATTGAGAAGGCGTCCCACTCTGGGATGATCAACCCCAGTTATGCTATACATTCTAACATGTTATATATCTATATCTAATATATTCTAACTGGTTGTATATCTATAACCCGTTAGGGCGGTGATGGTCAGGTGATTGAGAAGGCGTCCCACTCTGGGATGATCAACCCCAGCCATCAGTGGCAGAAGCTCAGCCACAACGGTCCTATTGGTCAGTTTGAGTATCAGATCCGGGTCAGCTGTGACGAGCACTACTATGGCTTCGGATGCAACAAGTTCTGCCGACCCCGAGACGAGTTCTTCGGACACTACACCTGCGACTACAACGGGAATAAGACCTGTCTGGAAGGCTGGTCTGGACTAGAATGTAACACACGTATGTAAACACTGACTACTTCCTGCTTACTTCTTGTGATCCCTTCATGGAAGGTTTTAACCTAAAAGGGTCTTCTTCTTGTTAAATGGATGAAACGCATGTAAGCTGGGAGAGAGACAGAGAGAGGAAGATAAACAGGGACAGTTTGTATGTATACCTGGAGGCTATAGAATGATGATGATGATGATTATTTCGGGTGTTGGAGAAAGGGGAACACAAGGCTATGGAAACACTAGGATGGATGTTCAAGTTGTTGATTAACTTCCTATCTTTTTATACTTGCGTGTATCGAATGTCAATAGACATTACGTGCCAAACTGCTAACAAACGTCACTTAATACTGCCAACAGTTATTTAGTGACATTTGTGCTTTCTTCCTCTCCCTTACCCCCCCACCCCACGCTTCGCTCCGTCGCTCAACGTCCTCCACTCCTCCAACACCTCTCCTTCCTCCTCCTCCTCCTCCTCCCTCTATCCCTCCACCCCTCCTTCCCTCCCTCTCTCCTCTCCAGCTATCTGCCGGCAGGGCTGCAGTACAGAACATGGACACTGCAAAGAGCCTGATGACTGCAAGTAAGTCGCTCTTTCCTCCCCTTCTTTTCTCTCCACGAATAACTGGAATATGCTTTTCATTTTCAATGTCTGCCATGATATTTATGCCATCAGGATTTATTACTTGACAAACAGCATTTTATCATGTGCTATGCAGCTTAATCCCCAGGTCCCTGGTATGGGAGTGGAGCTGTGTTCTAGCTGGCTATAGGGTCTGAGGGAGTGGAGCTGTGTTCTAGCTGGCTATAGGGTCTGAGGGAGTGGAGCTGTGTTCTAGCTGAGGGAGTGGAGCTGTGTTCTAGCTGGCTATAGGGTCTGAGGGAGTGGAGCTGTGTTCTAGCTGAGGGAGTGGAGCTGTGTTCTAGCTGAGGGAGTGGAGCTGTGTTCTAGCTGGCTATAGGGTCTGAGGGAGTGGAGCTGTGTTCTAGCTGAGGGAGTGGAGCTGTGTTCTAGCTGGGGGAGTGGAGCTGTGTTCTAGCTGAGGGAGTGGAGCTGTGTTCTAGCTGAGGGAGTGGAGCTGTGTTCTAGCTGGCTATAAGATGGTAATAGGGGTTATGTGTGTAGGAGTGCTAGTAAGGGCTCAGGGATGGGGGGATGATTGGGACGGATGGAGGGATGGGGGCAGAGGGAGGGAGGGAGGGATGATTGGGATGGAGGGATGGGGAGGGATGGGGAGAGGGAGGGAGGGACGGATGGGGGAGGGGGTCTGAATTTAACCCAACCCTAGTCCCTCTGTCTGTTCATGGTTCTGTCTGCGTGCCGGCCAAGGGATTGGGCGTGTGTCCTCGGCAGTTCCACTTTTTGCCTAATAGACCATTATGTTTCGAATGTAACAGAGAACCGTTATGGAATTCTGAGCGATTCCAAAAGCAGTCTGATGGAACCTTGGCTTGGTGCCTGTCTGTATGAGGATGTCTATTGGGATAGATGCCAGCCGTTGTCTGTATGAGGATGTCTATTGGGATAGATGCCAGCCGTTGTCTGTATGAGGATGTCTATTGGGATAGATGCCAGCCGGCCCGTTGTCTGTATGAGGTTGTCTATTGGGATAGATGAAAGCCGGCCCGTTGTCTGTATGAGGATGTCTATTGGGATAGATGCCAGCCGGCCGTTGTCTGTATGAGGATGTCTATTGGGATAGATGCCAGCCGTTGTCTGTATGAGGATGTCTATTGGGATAGATGAAAGCCGGCCCGTTGTCTGTATGAGGATGTCTATTGGGATAGATGAAAGCCGGCCCGTTGTCTGTATGAGGATGTCTATTGGGATAGATGAAAGCCGGCCCGTTGTCTGTATGAGGATGTCTATTGGGATAGATGCCAGCCGGCCGTTGTCTGTATGAGGATGTCTATTGGGATAGATGCCAGCCGTTGTCTGTATGAGGATGTCTATTGGGATAGATGAAAGCCGGCCCGTTGTCTGTATGAGGATGTCTATTGGGATAGATGCCAGCCGTTGTCTGTATGAGGATGTCTATTGGGATAGATGCCAGCCCGTTGTCTGTATGAGGTTGTCTATTGGGATAGATGCCAGCCGTTGTCTGTATGAGGATGTCTATTGGGATAGATGCCAGCCGGCCCGTTGTCTGTATGAGGATGTCTATTGGGATAGATGCCAGCCGGCCCGTTGTCTGTATGAGGATGTCTATTGGGATAGATGCCAGCCGTTGTCTGTATGAGGTTGTCTATTGGGATAGATGCCAGCCGGCCGTTGTCTGTATGAGGATGTCTATTGGGATAGATGCCAGCCGGCCCGTTGTCTGTATGAGGATGTCTACCAGCTATGGTGGGATTAGTTGCAGGTTCTGTAATAGGACAGGTCCTTATTAGTCAGATGGATCATGTATGTTATTTAGTCTTGGATGTGTGTTAAAGTGGTGTGTTTGTTTAGCTCGTGGTCTCATGTTGTTGTTTATAATACAGCCTGAGGGAGAGGGCTAGTGGTTTCATGTTGTTGTTTATAATACAGCCTGAGGGAGAGGGCTAGTGGTTTCATGTTGTTGTTTATAATACAGCCTGAGGGAGAGGGCTAGTGGTTTCATGTTGTTGTTTATAATACAGCCTGAGGGAGAGGGCTAGTGGTTTCATGTTGTTGTTTATAATACAGCCTGAGGGAGAGGGCTAGTGGTTTCATGTTGTTGTTTATAATACAGCCTGAGGGAGAGGGCTAGTGGTTTCATGTTTATAATACAGCCTGAGGGAGAGGGCTAGTGGTTTCATGTTGTTGTTTATAATACAGCCTGAGGGAGAGGGCTAGTGGTTTCATGTTGTTGTTTATAATACAGCCTGAGGGAGAGGGCTAGTGGTTTCATGTTTATAATACAGCCTGAGGGAGAGGGCTAGTGGTTTCATGTTGTTGTTTATAATACAGCCTGAGGGAGAGGGCTAGTGGTTTCATGTTGTTGTTTATAATACAGCCTGAGGGAGAGGGCTAGTGGTTTCATGTTGTTGTTATAATACAGCCTGAGGGAGAGGGCTAGTGGTCTCATGTTGTTGTTTATAATACAGCCTGAGGGAGAGGGCTAGTGGTTTCATGTTGTTGTTTATAATACAGCCTGAGGGAGAGGGCTAGTGGTTTCATGTTGTTGTTTATAATACAGCCTGAGGGAGAGGGGCTAGTGGTTTCATGTTGTTGTTTATAATACAGCCTGAGGGAGAGGGCTAGTGGTTTCATGTTGTTGTTTATAATACAGCCTGAGGGAGAGGGCTAGTGGTTTCATGTTGTTGTTTATAATACAGCCTGAGGGAGAGGGCTAGTGGTTTCATGTTGTTGTTTATAATACAGCCTGAGGGAGAGGGCTAGTGGTTTCATGTTGTTGTTTATAATACAGCCTGAGGGAGAGGGCTAGTGGTTTCATGTTGTTGTTTATAATACAGCCTGAGGGAGAGGGCTAGTGGTTTCATGTTGTTGTTTATAATACAGCCTGAGGGAGAGGGCTAGTGGTTTCATGTTGTTGTTTATAATACAGCCTGAGGGAGAGGGCTAGTGGTTTCATGTTGTTGTTTATAATACAGCCTGAGGGAGAGGGCTAGTGGTTTCATGTTGTTGTTTATAATACAGCCTGAGGGAGAGGGCTAGTGGTTTCATGTTGTTGTTTATAATACAGCCTGAGGGAGAGGGCTAGTGGTTTCATGTTGTTGTTTATAATACAGCCTGAGGGAGAGGGCTAGTGGTTTCATGTTTTGTTTATAATACAGCCTGAGGGAGAGGGCTAGTGGTTTCATGTTGTTGTTTATAATACAGCCTGAGGGAGAGGGCTAGTGGTTTCATGTTGTTGTTTATAATACAGCCTGAGGGAGAGGGCTAGTGGTTTCATGTTGTTGTTTATAATACAGCCTGAGGGAGAGGGCTAGTGGTTTCATGTTGTTGTTTATAATACAGCCTGAGGGAGAGGGCTAGTGGTTTCATGTTGTTGTTTATAATACAGCCTGAGGGAGAGGGCTAGTGGTTTCATGTTGTTGTTTATAATACAGCCTGAGGGAGAGGGCTAGTGGTTTCATGTTGTTGTTTATAATACAGCCTGAGGGAGAGGGCTAGTGGTTTCATGTTGTTGTTTATAATACAGCCTGAGGGAGAGGGCTAGTGGTTTCATGTTGTTGTTTATAATACAGCCTGAGGGAGAGGGCTAGTGGTTTCATGTTGTTGTTTATAATACAGCCTGAGGGAGAGGGCTAGTGGTTTCATGTTGTTGTTTATAATACAGCCTGAGGGAGAGGGCTAGTGGTTTCATGTTGTTGTTTATAATACAGCCTGAGGGAGAGGGCTAGTGGTTTCATGTTGTTGTTTATAATACAGCCTGAGGGAGAGGGCTAGTGGTTTCATGTTGTTGTTTATAATACAGCCTGAGGGAGAGGGCTAGTGGTTTCATGTTGTTGTTTATAATACAGCCTGAGGGAGAGGGCTAGTGGTTTCATGTTGTTGTTTATAATACAGCCTGAGGGAGAGGGCTAGTGGTTTCATGTTGTTGTTTATAATACAGCCTGAGGGAGAGGGCTAGTGGTTTCATGTTGTTGTTTATAATACAGCCTGAGGGAGAGGGCTAGTGGTTTCATGTTGTTGTTTATAATACAGCCTGAGGGAGAGGGCTAGTGGTTTCATGTTGTTGTTTATAATACAGCCTGAGGGAGAGGGCTAGTGGTTTCATGTTGTTGTTTATAATACAGCCTGAGGGAGAGGGCTAGTGGTTTCATGTTGTTGTTTATAATACAGCCTGAGGGAGAGGGCTAGTGGTTTCATGTTGTTGTTTATAATACAGCCTGAGGGAGAGGGCTAGTGGTTTCATGTTGTTGTTTATAATACAGCCTGAGGGAGAGGGCTAGTGGTTTCATGTTGTTGTTTATAATACAGCCTGAGGGAGAGGGCTAGTGGTTTCATGTTGTTGTTTATAATACAGCCTGAGGGAGAGGGCTAGTGGTTTCATGTTGTTGTTTATAATACAGCCTGAGGGAGAGGGCTAGTGGTTTCATGTTGTTGTTTATAATACAGCCTGAGGGAGAGGGCTAGTGGTTTCATGTTGTTGTTTATAATACAGCCTGAGGGAGAGGGCTAGTGGTCTCATGTTGTTGTTTATAATACAGCCTGAGGGAGAGGGCTAGTGGTTTCATGTTGTTGTTTATAATACAGCCTGAGGGAGAGGGCTAGTGGTTTCATGTTGTTGTTTATAATACAGCCTGAGGGAGAGGGCTAGTGGTTTCATGTTGTTGTTTATAATACAGCCTGAGGGAGAGGGCTAGTGGTTTCATGTTGTTGTTTATAATACAGCCTGAGGGAGAGGGCTAGTGGTTTCATGTTGTTGTTTATAATACAGCCTGAGGGAGAGGGCTAGTGGTTTCATGTTGTTGTTTATAATACAGCCTGAGGGAGAGGGCTAGTGGTTTCATGTTGTTGTTTATAATACAGCCTGAGGGAGAGGGCTAGTGGTTTCATGTTGTTGTTTATAATACAGCCTGAGGGAGAGGGCTAGTGGTTTCATGTTGTTGTTTATAATACAGCCTGAGGGAGAGGGCTAGTGGTTTCATGTTGTTGTTTATAATACAGCCTGAGGGAGAGGGCTAGTGGTTTCATGTTGTTGTTTATAATACAGCCTGAGGGAGAGGGCTAGTGGTTTCATGTTGTTGTTTATAATACAGCCTGAGGGAGAGGGCTAGTGGTTTCATGTTGTTGTTTATAATACAGCCTGAGGGAGAGGGCTAGTGGTTTCATGTTGTTGTTTATAATACAGCCTGAGGGAGAGGGCTAGTGGTTTCATGTTGTTGTTTATAATACAGCCTGAGGGAGAGGGCTAGTGGTTTCATGTTGTTGTTTATAATACAGCCTGAGGGAGAGGGCTAGTGGTTTCATGTTGTTGTTTATAATACAGCCTGAGGGAGAGGGCTAGTGGTCTCATGTTGTTGTTTATAATACAGCCTGAGGGAGAGGGCTAGTGGTTTCATGTTGTTGTTTATAATACAGCCTGAGGGAGAGGGCTAGTGGTTTCATGTTGTTGTTTATAATACAGCCTGAGGGAGAGGGCTAGTGGTTTCATGTTGTTGTTTATAATACAGCCTGAGGGAGAGGGCTAGTGGTCTCATGTTGTTGTTTATAATACAGCCTGAGGGAGAGGGCTAGTGGTTTCATGTTGTTGTTTATAATACAGCCTGAGGGAGAGGGCTAGTGGTCTCATGTTGTTGTTTATAATACAGCCTGAGGGAGAGGGCTAGTGGTTTCATGTTGTTGTTTATAATACAGCCTGAGGGAGAGGGCTAGTGGTTTCATGTTGTTGTTTATAATACAGCCTGAGGGAGAGGGCTAGTGGTTTCATGTTGTTGTTTATAATACAGCCTGAGGGAGAGGGCTAGTGGTTTCATGTTGTTGTTTATAATACAGCCTGAGGGAGAGGGCTAGTGGTCTCATGTTGTTGTTTATAATACAGCCTGAGGGAGAGGGCTAGTGGTTTCATGTTGTTGTTTATAATACAGCCTGAGGGAGAGGGCTAGTGGTTTCATGTTGTTGTTTATAATACAGCCTGAGGGAGAGGGCTAGTGGTTTCATGTTGTTGTTTATAATACAGCCTGAGGGAGAGGGCTAGTGGTTTCATGTTGTTGTTTATAATACAGCCTGAGGGAGAGGGCTAGTGGTTTCATGTTGTTGTTTATAATACAGCCTGAGGGAGAGGGCTAGTGGTTTCATGTTGTTGTTTATAATACAGCCTGAGGGAGAGGGCTAGTGGTTTCATGTTGTTGTTTATAATACAGCCTGAGGGAGAGGGCTAGTGGTTTCATGTTGTTGTTTATAATACAGCCTGAGGGAGAGGGCTAGTGGTTTCATGTTGTTGTTTATAATACAGCCTGAGGGAGAGGGCTAGTGGTTTCATGTTGTTGTTTATAATACAGCCTGAGGGAGAGGGCTAGTGGTTTCATGTTGTTGTTTATAATACAGCCTGAGGGAGAGGGCTAGTGGTTTCATGTTGTTGTTTATAATACAGCCTGAGGGAGAGGGCTAGTGGTTTCATGTTGTTGTTTATAATACAGCCTGAGGGAGAGGGCTAGTGGTTTCATGTTGTTGTTTATAATACAGCCTGAGGGAGAGGGCTAGTGGTCTCATGTTGTGTTTATAATACAGCCTGAGGGAGAGGGCTAGTGGTTTCATGTTGTTGTTTATAATACAGCCTGAGGGAGAGGGCTAGTGGTTTCATGTTGTTGTTTATAATACAGCCTGAGGGAGAGGGCTAGTGGTTTCATGTTGTTGTTTATAATACAGCCTGAGGGAGAGGGCTAGTGGTTTCATGTTGTTGTTTATAATACAGCCTGAGGGAGAGGGCTAGTGGTTTCATGTTGTTGTTTATAATACAGCCTGAGGGAGAGGGCTAGTGGTTTCATGTTGTTGTTTATAATACAGCCTGAGGGAGAGGGCTAGTGGTTTCATGTTGTTGTTTATAATACAGCCTGAGGGAGAGGGCTAGTGGTCTCATGTTGTTGTTTATAATACAGCCTGAGGGAGAGGGCTAGTGGTTTCATGTTGTTGTTTATAATACAGCCTGAGGGAGAGGGCTAGTGGTTTCATGTTGTTGTTTATAATACAGCCTGAGGGAGAGGGCTAGTGGTTTCATGTTGTTGTTTATAATACAGCCTGAGGGAGAGGGCTAGTGGTTTCATGTTGTTGTTTATAATACAGCCTGAGGGAGAGGGCTAGTGGTTTCATGTTGTTGTTTATAATACAGCCTGAGGGAGAGGGCTAGTGGTTTCATGTTGTTGTTTATAATACAGCCTGAGGGAGAGGGCTAGTGGTTTCATGTTGTTGTTTATAATACAGCCTGAGGGAGAGGGCTAGTGGTTTCATGTTGTTGTTTATAATACAGCCTGAGGGAGAGGGCTAGTGGTTTCATGTTGTTGTTTATAATACAGCCTGAGGGAGAGGGCTAGTGGTTTCATGTTGTTGTTTATAATACAGCCTGAGGGAGAGGGCTAGTGGTTTCATGTTGTTGTTTATAATACAGCCTGAGGGAGAGGGCTAGTGGTCTCATGTTGTTGTTTATAATACAGCCTGAGGGAGAGGGCTAGTGGTTTCATGTTGTTGTTTATAATACAGCCTGAGGGAGAGGGCTAGTGGTCTCATGTTGTTGTTTATAATACAGCCTGAGGGAGAGGGCTAGTGGTTTCATGTTGTTGTTTATAATACAGCCTGAGGGAGAGGGCTAGTGGTTTCATGTTGTTGTTTATAATACAGCCTGAGGGAGAGGGCTAGTGGTTTCATGTTGTTGTTTATAATACAGCCTGAGGGAGAGGGCTAGTGGTTTCATGTTGTTGTTTATAATACAGCCTGAGGGAGAGGGCTAGTGGTTTCATGTTGTTGTTTATAATACAGCCTGAGGGAGAGGGCTAGTGGTTTCATGTTGTTGTTTATAATACAGCCTGAGGGAGAGGGCTAGTGGTCTCATGTTGTTGTTTATAATACAGCCTGAGGGAGAGGGCTAGTGGTTTCATGTTGTTGTTTATAATACAGCCTGAGGGAGAGGGCTAGTGGTTTCATGTTTATAATACAGCCTGAGGGAGAGGGCTAGTGGTCTCATGTTGTTGTTTATAATACAGCCTGAGGGAGAGGGCTAGTGGTTTCATGTTTATAATACAGCCTGAGGGAGAGGGCTAGTGGTCTCATGTTGTTGTTTATAATACAGCCTGAGGGAGAGGGCTAGTGGTTTCATGTTGTTGTTTATAATACAGCCTGAGGGAGAGGGCTAGTGGTTTCATGTTGTTGTTTATAATACAGCCTGAGGGAGAGGGCTAGTGGTTTCATGTTGTTGTTTATAATACAGCCTGAGGGAGAGGGCTAGTGGTTTCATGTTGTTGTTTATAATACAGCCTGAGGGAGAGGGCTAGTGGTTTCATGTTGTTGTTTATAATACAGCCTGAGGGAGAGGGCTAGTGGTTTCATGTTGTTGTTTATAATACAGCCTGAGGGAGAGGGCTAGTGGTTTCATGTTGTTGTTTATAATACAGCCTGAGGGAGAGGGCTCGTGGTCTCATGTTGTTGTTGATAATACAGCCTGAGGGAGAGGGCTAGTGGTTTCATGTTGTTGTTTATAATACAGCCTGAGGGAGAGGGCTAGTGGTTTCATGTTGTTGTTTATAATACAGCCTGAGGGAGAGGGCTAGTGGTTTCATGTTGTTGTTTATAATACAGCCTGAGGGAGAGGGCTAGTGGTTTCATGTTGTTGTTTATAATACAGCCTGAGGGAGAGGGCTAGTGGTTTCATGTTGTTGTTGATAATACAGCCTGAGGGAGAGGGCTAGTGGTTTCATGTTGTTGTTTATAATACAGCCTGAGGGAGAGGGCTAGTGGTTTCATGTTGTTGTTGATAATACAGCCTGAGGGAGAGGGCTAGTGGTTTCATGTTGTTGTTGATAATACAGCCTGAGGGAGAGGGCTAGTGGTTTCATGTTGTTGTTTATAATACAGCCTGAGGGAGAGGGCTAGTGGTTTCATGTTTATAATACAGCCTGAGGGAGAGGGCTAGTGGTTTCATGTTGTTGTTTATAATACAGCCTGAGGGAGAGGGCTAGTGGTTTCATGTTGTTGTTTATAATACAGCCTGAGGGAGAGGGCTAGTGGTTTCATGTTGTTGTTGATAATACAGCCTGAGGGAGAGGGCTAGTGGTTTCATGTTTATAATACAGCCTGAGGGAGAGGGCTAGTGGTTTCATGTTTATAATACAGCCTGAGGGAGAGGGCTAGTGGTCTCATGTTGTTGTTTATAATACAGCCTGAGGGAGAGGGCTAGTGGTTTCATGTTGTTGTTTATAATACAGCCTGAGGGAGAGGGCTAGTGGTTTCATGTTGTTGTTTATAATACAGCCTGAGGGAGAGGGCTAGTGGTTTCATGTTGTTGTTTATAATACAGCCTGAGGGAGAGGGCTAGTGGTTTCATGTTGTTGTTTATAATACAGCCTGAGGGAGAGGGCTAGTGGTTTCATGTTGTTGTTTATAATACAGCCTGAGGGAGAGGGCTAGTGGTTTCATGTTGTTGTTTATAATACAGCCTGAGGGAGAGGGCTAGTGGTCTCATGTTGTTGTTTATAATACAGCCTGAGGGAGAGGGCTAGTGGTTTCATGTTGTTGTTTATAATACAGCCTGAGGGAGAGGGCTAGTGGTCTCATGTTGTTGTTTATAATACAGCCTGAGGGAGAGGGCTAGTGGTTTCATGTTTATAATACAGCCTGAGGGAGAGGGCTAGTGGTT
This sequence comes from Salmo salar, assembly GCF_905237065.1. Classification (NCBI taxonomy): domain Eukaryota; kingdom Metazoa; phylum Chordata; class Actinopteri; order Salmoniformes; family Salmonidae; genus Salmo; species Salmo salar. The sequence continues at coordinate 111,229 of NW_025547894.1, read as the reverse complement.
TCATGTTGTTGTTTATAATACAGCCTGAGGGAGAGGGCTAGTGGTTTCATGTTGTTGTTTATAATACAGCCTGAGGGAGAGGGCTAGTGGTTTCATGTTGTTGTTTATAATACAGCCTGAGGGAGAGGGCTAGTGGTTTCATGTTGTTGTTTATAATACAGCCTGAGGGAGAGGGCTAGTGGTTTCAAATCAAATCAAATTAAACATGTATTTGTCACATACACCTGGTTAACAGGTGTTAATGTGAGTGTAAGCGAAATGCTTGTGCTTCTAGTTCTGACCATGCAGTAATATCTAACAAGTAATATAACCTAACAATTCACCACTACTACTTTATACACACAAGTGTAAAGGAATGAATACGAATATGTACATAGAAATATATAAATGACTGATGGCCGAACGGCATAGGCAAGATGCAGTAGATGGTATAGAGTACAGTATATACATATGAGATGAGTAATGTAGGGTAGGAAAACATTATATAAAGTGGCATTGTTTAAAGTGGCTAGTGATACATTTAATTACATCAAGATGCAGTAGATGGTATTAGCGTACAGTATATACTCAATGTTAGTGATGGCTGTTTAACAGTCTGATGGCCTTGAGATAGAAGCTGTTTTTCAGTCTCTCGGTCCCCAGCTTTGATCCACCTGTACTGACCTCTCCTTCTGGATGATAACGGGGTGAACAGGAAGTGGCTCGGGTGGTTGCTGTCCTTGATGATCTTTTTGGCCTTCCTGTGACATCGGGTGGTGTAGGTGTCATGGAGGGCAGGTAGTTTGCCCCCGGTGATGCGTTGTGCAGACCTCACTACCCTCTGGAGAGCCTTACGGTTGTGGGCGGAGCAGCTGCCGTACCAGGCGGTGATACAGCCCGACAGGATGCTCTCGATTGTGCATCTGTAAAAGTTTGTGAGTGTTTTTGGTGACAAGCCAAATTTCCTCAGCCTCCTGAGGTTGAAGAGGCGCTGTTGCACCTTCTTCACCACACTGTCTGTGTGGGTGGACCATTTCAGTTTGTCCGTGATGTGTACGCCAAGGAACTTAAAACTTTCCACCTTCTCCACTACTGTCACGGCGATGTGGATAAGGGGCTGCTCCCTCTGCTGTTTCCTGAAGTCCACGATAGCCATCACTAGCACTTTAGAGGCTGCTGTCCTATATACATAGACTTGAAATCACTGGCCACTTTAATACATGGAACACTTGTCACTTTAATAGTGTTTACATATCTTGCATTACTCATCTCATATGTATATACTGTATTCTATCCTATTCTACTGTATCTTAGTCTATGTATTACTCATCTCATATGTATATACTGTATTCTATTCTACTGTATCTTAGTCTATGCCGCTCTGACATTGCTCATCCATATATTTATATATTCTTAATTCCATTCCTTTACTTTAGATGTGTGTGTATTGGGTATATGAAGTGAAATTGTTAGATATTACTGCACCTGTCGGAGATAGAAACACAAGCGTTTTGCTACACCTGCAATAACATCTGCTAAACAAGTGTATGTGACCCAATAAGATGTTGATTTTAATGACGCAAGGAGAAGGGTCAGAGCCAAGCTGAGATGGTTATCAGTAGGGCGTTGTGTACTACAGTTCCACTTAGCCATTAGAGATGACGGGATGCCTCACAAATGGAAACCCGTTCCCTATCTAGTGCACTACTTTAGTCTAGGGCCTATTGGGATCTGGCTAAAGTAGTCCACTGTGTAGAGAACAGTGTGCCCTTTGGGATGCACAACCAAAACATGCAGAGGGGAAAACTAGTGACGTCAGAGCGTGAGAGAAAGGAAGAAAAAAAAAACAAAGCGACTGAATAGAAGATAAAATGTCAACGCTTGACTTTGACATGAGGCCAAAACAGAACGGTAAACCAAACTAAGCCAGTCTAGCTGAACTGAGACCCAGAGACACAAACAAAGCTGTGAGATACAGGAGAAGCACATCTCAACTTTATGTGCCATATGTTAAAAAAAAACAGGAACTTAGTTAGCCGAGCTTCTGCATGAAAAACCGAAAGTTCAGACAATGTACAAAAGCCTCCAGCAAGGATGGAAAAATGGTATGGCTGCTGTCTGATGCATGGTGTTGTGTGTATAAGTCAACTCTGTGAGCTGAGATTCCCTGCACCACAGAAGCACGCTAGTGTGCATTGTGCATGTCATTTTACCATTTTACGGAGTCCCAAATCGCACCCTATTTCCCTATGGGCCCTGCTCAGAAGTAGTGCACTGTATAGGGAATATAGGGTGCCATTTGGAACACAGACTTGGTGTGGCTTTCCCTTGTAACAGCTCCAGGTCCAACTGTCTTGGTCTGTGTTGTAACAGCTCCAGGTCCAACTGTCTTGGTCTGTGTTGTAACAGCTCCAGGTCCAACTGTCTTGGTCTGTGTTGTAACAGCTCCAGGTCCAACTGTCTTGGTCTGTATTGTAACAGCTCCAGGTCCAACTGTCTTGGTCTGTATTGTAACAGCTCCAGGTCCAACTGTCTTGGTCTGTGTTGTAACAGCTCCAGGTCCAACTGTCTTGGTCTGTATTGTAACAGCTCCAGGTACAACTGTCTTGGTCTGTGTTGTAACAGCTCCAGGTCCAACTGTCTTGGTCTGTGTTGTATTGTTGTTGTGCCTAGCTAGGTGTGGCTATATTTATGCACATGTACACTCCCCGTCATTGCTTTTAAAGCAAAGGATTGGTGTAAACATTGGCTTGAGGGGGTTTCCACCATTGTTTAATCTACAGTGTCTTCATACACCTTGACTCATTCCACATTTTTGTGGTTACACCCTGAATTCAAAATGGGTTAAATATATATTTTTCTCACCCATTTACACACAATACCCCATAACGACAAAGTGCAAATATGTTTTAGACATTTTTGTAAATGTATTGAAAATAAAATACAGAAATATCTCATTTACATAAGTATTCACACCCCTGAGTCAATACATGTTAGAATCACCGTTGGCAGTGATTACAGCTGTGAGTCTTTCTGGGTAAGTCTCTAACAGTGATTACAGCTGTGAGGCTTTCTGGGTAAGTCTCTAACAGTGATTACAGCTGTGAGTCTTTCTGGGTAAGTCTCTAACAGTGATTACAGCTGTGAGTCTTTCTGGGTAAGTCTCTAACAGTGATTACAGCTGTGAGTCTTTCTGGGTAAGTCTCTAACAGTGATTACAGCTGTGAGTCTTTCTGTGTAAGTCTCTAACAGTGATTACAGCTGTGAGGCTTTCTGGGTAAGTCTCTAACAGTGATTACAGCTGTGAGTCTTTCTGGGTAAGTCTCTAACAGTGATTACAGCTGTGAGTCTTTCTGGGTAAGTCTCTAACAGTGATTACAGCTGTGAGTCTTTCTGGGTAAGTCGAATGGTTTTGAACACCTGGATTGTACAATATTTGCCCATTTTTATTCTTTTCAAATTCTTCATGCTCTGTCAAGGTGGTTGTTGATCATCGCTAGACAGCCAATTTCAAGTCTTACCATAGATTATCAAGCCGATTTAAGTCCAAACTCTAACTCGGCCACTCAGGAACATTCAATATTGTATTGGTAAGCAACTCCAGTGTATATTTGGCCGTGTTTGAGGTTATTGTCCTGCTGAAAGGTGAATCTGTCTCCCAGTGTCTGCTGGAAAGCAGACAGACTCGACATTTCAGCTATTTCTTTTTTTTTTTTTCTTCATTTTTTTTCCCCTAAAAACCTAATTCCACTTTGATATTATGGGGTATTATTTGTAGCCTTCCCTGTGGCTCAGTTGGTAGAGCATGGTGTGTGCAATGCCAGGGTTGTGGGTTCAATTCCCACGGGGGGGCCAGTACAACAAAAAAATGCAATGAAATGTATGTATTCACAACTGTAAATTCGCTCTGGATAAGAGCGTCTGCTAAACGACTAAAAATGTAAATGTAAAAAAAATGTAGGCCAGTGACACAACATCTCAATGTAATCCATTTTAAATTCAAGCTGTAACAACAACAAACAAAAAAATGTAGAAAAAGTCAAAGGGTGTGAATGCTTTCTGAAGGCGCTGTATACGAGAAAGTGTACAAGACTTAAGCCCCATTACCATTGGAGCTTTCGGGCCAAATTCGAGCTCGGACAGAGGAAAGCCACACCAGCGCAGCTTAGTTTTTTTTACAAGTGATTCACGACCGTTGTAGAATTCGGTCTATGTTCGGTTACTATGCAACCACCAGCTGACCACGGCTGAATTCTGACATGTCTGGGTTTGTTGCGGTTATCTAGCACATTAACTGCAGTAGGCGGACAATTTAGCTCAATCCAAACCATTTGTTTTTGCAAGAAAACTGTTACGAGAGCGGTCAGCCCTTGAATGACAGCTAGCACGCTAATGTTAGCTAGCAAGAGGTTTTTGCTAGTCAGGTCATAATGAGTACATTATTGAAAGCTAACCTAGCGAGCTAGCGCTAAATGCCATGGCAAACAAGGTAGGAATTAAGCTAGCTTGTTATGCTAGCAAAGACTTGGCTAACTGACATTGGCAAGAGTATGGCGTAATGTTAGTTACAGCGTGGTGAGGGTGAAATAAATTATTTCTTCAACATCTCGCTAGCTTCCTGTATATCTAGCTAGTTGTAGCCAAAGGACTTCCTACAAAATCTAGTTAGCTAGCTAGCAACATTAGCAAAGCTAGCTAGTTGCACAGTCACATTGGCTACCTGGCAACATTAAATCAAGTTCTAGAGGCACTGGAAACGCAATTCGAGCTAGCCCACCAGGGCCAGCCAGCCCACCAGGGTCAGCGCACCAGGGCCAGCCAGCCAGCCCACCAGGGCCAGCCAGCCAGCCCACCAGGGCCAGCCAGCCAGCTCACCAGGGCCAGCCCACCAGGGCCAGCCAGCTAGCCGGCCCTCCAGGGCCAGCTAGCCAGCCCTCCAGGGCCAGCCAGCCAGCCCACCAGGGTCAGCCAGCCCACCAGGGCCAGCCAGCCAGCCAGCCCGCCCAGCCAGCCCGCCCCACCAGGCCCAGCCAGCCAGCCCCACCAGGCCCACCAGGCCCAGCCAGCCAGCCCCACCAGGCCCAGCCAGCCAGCCCCACCAGGCCCAGCCAGCCAGCCCCACCAGGCCCAGCCAGCCCACCAGGGCCAGCCTGCCAGCCCACCAGGGCCAGCCTGCCGGCCCCACCAGGGCCAGCCAGCCAGCCCACCACGGCCAGTCCAACCTGGGTTGACTTTAAAGTTCCAAAGGAACCGAGGCTTTAGAGTGGAGAAGTGTGCAGACCTCTAATAGAGGTCTAAGATGTGACCTCAGCAGGTTGACTCTGTTTAGATGCACTCTGCTAGCCAGATAACTAGTCTGGGCAAACTGCAGCAAGCGCCCTTATTTACTCAAAGATCTACTTTCCCACCATAGGGAAATGCATGACCGCCGCACACAGCAGGCAGGAACACAGACAACAAACATAGTGTGTAGTGCTTCCAGCTGAATGGCTGCAGCCAGGTGCTTTCCTTTGCTGGCTACATGCCCAGCTGTCAGGCAGGCCAGTAACATCTGTTGAGAACCCCTGGGGTTGAAATCATGCCGTGGCCGCCTTATACATTTCACAATTCTCATTGAGTCATCCTCAATTGTTGTTTCCCTTTAAATTTTGGTTTGTCAAATGTTGTGATATTGAGAAGTGACACTTTTTCGTCAATGTTATCTAATCTATTGATGTGCCCTGCTCTATGGATGAATGAATACTGTACTGTGAAAACAATGTAAGCTACAGACAAGACTAGACTATAATTTAGGTTAGGCTAAAGACTAGACTAGCGTTTAGGTTAGGCTAAAGACTAGACTAGCGTTTAGGTTAGGCTAAAGACTAGACTAGCGTTTAGGTTAGGCTAAAGACTAGACTAGCGTTTAGGTTAGGCTAAAGACTAGACTAGCGTTTAGGTTAGGCTAAAGACTAGACTAGCGTTTAGGTTAGGCTAAAGACTAGACTAGCGTTTAGGTTAGGCTAAAGACTAGACTAGCGTTTAGGTTAGGCTAAAGACTAGACTAGCGTTTAGGTTAGGCTAAAGACTAGACTAGCGTTTAGGTTAGGCTAAAGACCAGACTAGCGTTTAGGTTAGGCTAAAGACCAGACTAGCGTTTAGGTTAGGCTAAAGACCAGACTAGCGTTTAGGTTAGGTTAAAGACTAGACTAGCGTTTAGGTTAGGCTAAAGACTAGACTAGCGTTTAGGTTAGGCTAAAGACTAGACTAGCGTTTAGGTTAGGCTAAAGACCAGACTAGCGTTTAGGTTAGGCTAAAGACTAGACTAGCGTTTAGGTTAGGCTAAAGACTAGACTAGCATTTAGGTTAGGCTAAAGACTAGACTATCGTTTAGGTTAGGCTAAAGACCAGACTTGGTATCCTCTGGCATTGGAAATGGACAGTCCTGTCCCTCTGCAGTTTGGCAAGAAGATGTTCTTCAACAGAAATGGGCTGAGAGCAGAGCAGAGGACAGTGTGAAAGTTGATGGCGTTTGTCAGCCAAACTGCTGAGAAATGACGGGGACAGTCCTGAAAGTGTAACTGAGTCCAAATCACATTATAAATACTAGACGTGTGTAGTAGTTTGGCTGGAAGGACTCAGGGCCTTGTAAACAGTTTGGCTGGAAGGACTCAGGGCCTTGTAAACAGTTTGGCTGGAAGGACTCAGGGCCTTGTGAACAGTTTGGCTGGAAGGACTCAGGGCCTTGTGAACAGAAGGGCTGTGGTCCCACTGTGGAATCCTCCTGTTTCTGCTCTGTTTGTCCTAGTGAATAGCTTCTTTGATCACAGAGAGAGATTTGACTTAACCACCGCCTTTATTTTTTTTACAGCCAGTCTGTTTCTCTCTCCGCTAATCTCATCTCTCTCTCCCGGCTCGCTCGTCCCTCGTGGGTTGTGTGCTAGTGATGCTCGGGTGAGATGTTTGTTTACCCGCCCGCAATTATCAATAACCATCCACAACCGCCTTCCTGTGATAGTGACAATCTGTTGTCCGCATCCGACCCGAGCCTGTTAGTATGTTCTGTACTGTTCTGGCCCTCCCTTCTATAACATTAGAACAAATCTTCATAGTATTGGGTTTATTATGGATCCCCATTAGTTCCTGCCAAGGCAGCAGCTACTCTTCCTGGGAGTTTATTATGGATCCCCATTAGTTCCTGTCGAGGCAGCAGCTACTCTTCCTGGGAGTTTATTATGGATCCCCATTAGTTCCTGTCAAGGCAGCAGCTACTCTTCCTGGGGGTTTATTATGGATCCCCATTAGTTCCTGTCAAGGCAGCAGCTACTCTTCCTGGGGGTTTATTATGGATCCCCATTAGTTCCTGCCAAGGCAGCAGCTACTCTTCCTGGGAGTTTATTATGGATCCCCATTAGTTCCTGTCGAGGCAGCAGCTACTCTTCCTGGGGGTTTATTATGGATCCCCATTAGTTCCTGTCGAGGCAGCAGCTACTCTTCCTGGGGTTTATTATGGATCCCCATTAGTTCCTGTCGAGGCAGCAGCTACTCTTCCTGGGGTTTATTATGGATCCCCATTAGTTCCTGTCAAGGCAGCAGCTACTCTTCCTGGGGGTTTATTATGGATCCCCATTAGTTCCTGCCAAGGCAGCAGCTACTCTTCCTGGGAGTTTATTATGGATCCCCATTAGTTCCTGTCGAGGCAGCAGCTACTCTTCCTGGGGTTTATTATGGATCCCCGTTAGTTCCTGCCAAGGCAGCAGCTACTCTTCCTGGGGTTTATTATGGATCCCCATTAGTTCCTGCCAAGGCAGCAGCTACTCTTCCTGGGGTTTATTATGGATCCCCATTAGTTCCTGTCAAGGCAGCAGCTACTCTTCCTGGGAGTTTATTATGGATCCCCATTAGTTCCTGTCGAGGCAGCAGCTACTCTTCCTGGGGGTTTATTATGGATCCCCATTAGTTCCTGTCAAGGCAGCAGCTACTCTTCCTGGGGGTTTATTATGGATCCCCATTAGTTCCTGTCGAGGCAGCAGCTACTCTTCCTTGTGTCTGGCAAAATTAAGGCAGTTATACAATTTTAAAAACGTTCAGAACAGATTTCACAACAGATTAACTGTGTTCCCTCATGCCACTACTGTATTACTAGGTTTTAACTCCAACCCTGTTCCTGGAGAGATACCCTCCTGGAGGTTTTAACTCCAACCCTGTTCCTGGAGAGCTACCCTCCTGTCGGATTTAACTCCAACCCTGTTCCTGGAGAGCTACCCTCCTGGAGGTTTTAACTCCAACCCTGTTCCTGGAGAGATACCCTCCTGGAGGTTTTAACTCCAACCCTGTTCCTGGAGAGCTACCCTCCTGTCGGATTTAACTCCAACCCTGTTCCTGGAGAGATACCCTCCTGTAGGTTTTAACTCCAACTCTCTCTCCAGGAACAGGGTTGGAGAGCCCTGGTGTAAACCTACAGGAGGGTATCTCTCCAGGAACAGGGTTGGAGTTAAAACCTACAGGAGGGTATCTCTCCAGGAACAGGGTTGACGAGCCCTGCTCTATTATGTACTATCTATTGCTAAGAACCACGACATCGGCGTAGTGTACAGGATGAGCAGGCAGAGTGATGGTCCTGCCACAGAAGGGTAGTTTTACTACTGCCAAACCATGTCTGTTTGGTGAGGACAGACGGAGAGAGACAGTCTGTCCACATCATGCTATTTTTAGCCTTGCTAACGGTCCCCTTGGGAACCAGCTGTAATTTTGGGTTTTGTGTTGGTTCACACGCATTGTTGAAAATGCTCTTACATAAACAGCATGGCTAAATGTGTGTGTGTGTGTGTGTGTGTGTGTGTGTGTGTGTGTGTGTGTGGTGCCATGGGAAAGTATTCAGACCCCTTGACTTTTTCCACATTTTGTTAGGTTACAGCCTCATTTAAAAAAAAAAAAAAGTCTCATCAAGCTACACGCAATACCCCACGATGATAACGCAAATAAACAGGTTTTTAATTTATTAAAATTAAAAACCGAAATATCCCGTTTACAGAACAGTAGAAACAGTAGAAACAGTAGAAACGTTTGGAAAGTTTGGAAAGTTTGGACACCTCATTCAAGGATTGTTACTATTTTCTACATTGTAGAATAATAGTGGAGACATCAAAACTATGAAATAACACACATTGAATCATGTAGTAATCAAAAAAAGTGTTAAACAAATCAAAATATATTTGGTATTTGAGATTCTTCAATGTAGCCACCCTTTACCTTGATGACAGCTTTGCACACTCTTGATATCCTGAAGCCACTCGTGTTGTCTTGGCTATTTATGAAATTTTTTAACCTTTTATTTAAACTAGGCAAGTCAGTTAAGAACAAATTCTTATTTTCAATGACGGCCTAAGAACAGTGGGTTAACTGCCTTGTTCAGGGGCAGAACGACAGATTTTTACCTTGTCAGCTCGGGGAGTCCAACGCTCTAACGCTCTAACCACTAGGCTACCTGCCGCCCTGTGTGCTTAGGTTCATTGTCCTGTTGGAAGGTGAACCCCAGTCTGAGGTCCTGAGTGCTCTGGGGCAGGTTTTTTTAAATTGTATTTTATATTTCTTCATCAAGGATCTCTCTGTACTTTGCTCCGTTCATCTTTGCCTCGATCCTGACTAGTCTCCCAGTCCCCACAGCATGATGCTGCCACCACCACGCTTCCCTGTAGAGATGGTGCCAGGTTTCCTCCGGATGTGACGGTTGGCATTCAGGCCAAACAGTTCAATCTTAATTTTATCAGACCAGAGTATCTTGATTCTCATGGTCAGAGTCTTTAAATGCCTTTTGGCAAACTCCAAGAGGGCTGTTATGTGCCTTTTACTGAGGAGTGGCTTCCGTCTGGCCACTCTACCATAAAGGCCTGATTGGTGGAGTGCTGCAGAGATGGTTGTCCTTCTGGAAGGTTCTCCCATCTCCACAGAGGAACTCTAGAGCTCTGTCAGAGTGACCATCGGGTTCTTGGTCACCTCCCTGACCAAGGCCCTTCTCCCCGATTGCTCAGTTTGGCCGGGTGGCCAGCTCTAGGAAGAGTCTTAGTGGTTCCAAACTTCTTCTATTTAAGAATGATGGAGGCCACTGTGTTCTCGGGAACCTTCAATGCTGCAGACATTTTTTGGTACCCTTCCCCAGATCTGTGCCTCGACACAATCCTGTCTCAGAGCTCTACATTCAACTCCTTTGACCTCATGGCTTGGTTTTTGCTCTGACATGCACTGTCAACTGTGGGACCTTATATAGACAGGTGTGTCCCTTTCCAAATCATGTCCAATCAATTGAATTCATCACAGCTGGACTCCAATCAAGTTGTTGAAACATCTCAAGGATGATCAATGGAAACAGGATGCACCTGAGCTTAATTTCAAGTCTCATAGCGAAGGGTCTGAATACTTATTTACATAAGGTATTTCAGTTTATTTTTTTGCCCCCCAAATATTGAACCCGTTTTTACTTTGTCATTATGGTGTAGCGTGAAAGCGGTTTGAATACTTTCTCAATGCACTGTATAGGGCCCTATGTGTCAGATATACACACCACACACACAGAGAAAGAGATGTAGATACCTTAACTACCTGTGTGTGTGTCTGGCGTTTCTAAGATTTGAAGATATTGGGGGCTTAGCCCAAAGCCTGTAGGCTTTCCTTCCCCTGGGAAAAAAAAATAAAATGTAAAAAAAAAATGAATTTGGTACACTTTGAGATGAACACTGAGAGATTAGAACACTGAGAGATTAGAACACTGAGAGATTAGAACACTGAGAGATTATAAGAGATTAGTACACAGAGATTAGAAGAGATTAGAACACTGAGAGATTATAAGAGATTAGAACACTAAGAGATTAGAACACAGAGATTAGAACACTGAGATTATAAGAGATTAGAACACTGAGATTATAAGAGATTAGAACACTGAGATTATAAGAGATTATAAGAGATTAGAACACTGAGAGATTAGAACCCTGAGAGATTAGAACCCTGAGAGATTAGAACCCTGAGAGATTAGACCCTGAGAGATTAGAACCCTGAGAGATTAGAACCCTGAGAGATCAGAACCCTGAGAGATCAGAACCCTGAGAGATTAGAACCCTGAGAGATTAGAACACTGAGATTATAAGAGATTATAAGAGATTAGAACACTGAGAGATTAGAACACTGAGAGATTAGAACCCTGAGAGATTAGAACCCTGAGAGATTAGAACCCTGAGAGATTAGAACCCTGAGAGATTAGAACCCTGAGAGATTAGAACCCTGAGAGATTAGAACCCTGAGAGATTAGAACCCTGAGAGATCTATCTATCTAGACTCTACACTCTGGAGGACATACTGTACATCTACAGAGTATTGCCAAAAATCTCCATACAACTCAACAGGCTCTGACCTGTCTGAGACAAACTGATTAAAGAACCCCACACTACCGAAGCGCTCTTTCGTGTGCACTTTGACGCTCGTTCTCTCCTTCACTTCCTCGCTCTCTCTACTCTTTTTCTGTCCCACAAATGTTATGAAATAATTTCATCCCAAACTGCTCGCATGTGTAAAACAAACTTTGTTCTATTTTAGACGCGCTGCAAGTCCTGCCTCTCCCGTCCACTCATTGGTTTTTAGGAGAATAATAAAGCCACGTGGGTGTTTTGAAAGATAAACCGAGGTCCAGTCCGTAATAATGACGATGATGATGATGATGATGATGATGATGGAAACTCCTGTGAGACTGAAAACCATCTAAAGAAGAGGTGTCCAAGTCATTCCACGGAGAGCAGGGTTTTCCTTTAATTAGTGACCTAGACAACCAGGTGAGGGAGGTTCTTTACTAATTAGTGACTTTCTTAAATAATCAAGTATAAAGGTTGGAGCGAAAAACCACCCTCACTCTCAACCCTCTGTGGAATGAGTTGGACACCTGGTCTAAAGGTTTAGGGCTCAATCCCCAAGGCCTAGTGACACCACTGGGGTGTGTGTGTGTGTGTGTGTGTGTGTGTGTGTGTGTGTGTGTGTGTGTGTGTGTGTGTGTGTGTGTGTGTGTGTGTGTGTGTGTGTGTGTGTGTGTGTGTGTGTGTGTGTGTGTGTGTGTGTGTGTGTGTGTGTGTGTGTGTGTGTGTGTTCTCCAGGTGTCTGTATGGCTGGCAGGGGCAGTACTGTGATCAGTGTATTCCTCACCCTGGCTGTGTGTGTGTGTGTCTGTATGGCTGGCAGGGGCAGTACTGTGATCAGTGTATTCCTCACCCTGGCTGTGTGTGTGTGTGTGTGTGTGTGTGTGTTCTCCAGGTGTCTGTATGGCTGGCAGGGGCAGTACTGTGATCAGTGTATTCCTCATCCTGGCTGTGTCCAGGGGACCTGTGTTGAACCATGGCAGTGTCTGTGTGATATCCACTGGGGAGGACATCTCTGTGACAAAGGTAGACTTTATTCCTATGCTGTCTCTTGTTCATACACCTCCCTTCCTCAGGCGTAGGCGGCCCTGTGTTATAGTGTCCCTCATAGTTACTCATAATGCCACCATTACCCATAGTGCCACAATTACTCATAATGCCACCATTACTCACAGTGCCACCTTTACTCACAGTGCCACCTTTACTCACAGTGCCACCTTTACTCACAGTGCCACCATTACTCATAGTGCCACCATTACTCATAATGCCACCATTACTCACAGTGCCACCTTTACTCATAGTGCCACCATTACTCATAGTTACGCATAATGCCACCATTACTCATAGTGCCACCATTACTCATAGTGCCACCGTTACTCATAGTGCCACGTTACTCATAGTGCCACGTTACTCATAGTGCCACGTTACTCATAGTGCCACGTTACTCATAGTGCCACCATTACTCATAGTTACTCATAGTGCCACCGTTACTCATAGTGCCACCATTACTCATAGTTACTCATAGTGCCACCATTACCCATAGTGCCACCATTACTCATAGTGCCACCATTACCCATAGTGCCACCATTACCCATGGTGCCACCATTACTCATAATGTCACCATTACTCATAGTGCCACCATTACTCATAGTTACTCATAATGCCACCATTACCCATAGTGCCACCATTACTCATAGTGCCACCATTACTGATGTGCCACCATTACTGATAGTGCCACCATTACTGATAGTGCCACCATTACACATAGTACCACCATTACTCACAGTGCCACCATTACTCATAGTGCCACCATTACTCATAGTGCCACCATTACTCATAGTTACTCATAATGCCACCATTACCCATAGTGCCACCATTACTCATAGTGCCACCATTACTCATAGTGCCAGCATTACTCATAGTGCCACCATTACTCATAGTTACTCATAATGCCACCATTACCCATGGTGCCACCGTTACTCATAGTGCCACCATTACACATAGTGTCACCATTACTCATAGTTACTCATAATGCAACCATTACCCATGGTGCCACCATTACTCATTGTGCCACCATTACTCATTGTGCCACCATTACTCATAGTGCCACCATTACTCATAGTGCCACCATTACTGATAGTGCCACCATTACTGATAGTGCCACCATTACTCATAGTGCCACCATTACTCATAGTGCCACCGTTACTCATAGTTACTCGTAATGCCACCATTACCCATGGTGCCACCATTACTCATAGTGCCACCATTTCTCAAAGTGCCACCATTACTCATAGTTACTCATAGTGCCACCATTACTCATAGTGCCACCATTACTCATAGTTACTCATAATGCCACCATTACTTATAGTGCCACCATTACTTATAGTGCCACCATTACTCATAGTGCCACCATTACTCATTACTCTCTCTCCTCCCCCTCTCTCGCTCTCTCTCTCTCTCTCTCTCTCTCTTCCCCCTCTCTCTCTCTTCTCTCCTCCCCCCTCGCTCTCGCTCTCTCTCTCTCTCTCTCCTCCCCCCTTCTCTCAGATCTGAACTTCTGTGGGACCAAACAGCCCTGTCTGAATGGAGGAACCTGCAGCAACACAGGACCTGACAAATACCAGTGTTCCTGCGTTGAGGGCTACTCTGGAGTCACCTGTCAGAGGGGTAGGGAGTCACCTGTCAGAGGGGTAGGGAGTCACCTGTCAGAGGGGTAGGGAGTCACCTGTCAGAGGGGTAGGGAGTCACCTGTCAGAGGGGTAGGGAGTCACCTGTCAGAGGGGTAGGGAGTCACCTGTCAGAGGGGTAGGGAGTCACCTGTCAGAGGGGTAGGGAGTCACCTGTCAGAGGGGTAGGGAGTCACCTGTCAGAGGGGTAGGGAGTCACCTGTCAGAGGGGTAGGGAGTCACCTGTCAGAGGGGTAGGGAGTCACCTGTCAGAGGGGTAGGGAGTCACCTGTCAGAGGGGTAGGGAGTCACCTGTCAGAGGGGTAGGGAGTCACCTGTCAGAGGGGTAGGGAGTCACCTGTCAGAGGGGTAGGGAGTCACCTGTCAGAGGGGTAGGGAGTCACCTGTCAGAGGGGTAGGGAGTCACCTGTCAGAGGGGTAGGGAGTCACCTGTCAGAGGGGTAGGGAGTCACCTGTCAGAGGGGTAGGGAGTCACCTGTCAGAGGGGTAGGGAGTCACTGTGTTGAGGGGTAGGGAGTGGGTCGTCATGGTTATCTGTCTCCTCAGTAAATGGGTGGGTCGTCATGGTTATCTGTCTCCTCAGTAAATGGGTGTGTCGTCATGGTTATCTGTCTCCTCAGTAAATGGGTGGGTCGTCATGGTTATCTGTCTCCTCAGTAAATGGGTGTGTCGTCATGGTTATCTGTCTCCTCAGTAAATGGGTGGGTCGTCATGGTTATCTGTCTCCTCAGTAAATGGGTGGGTCGTCATGGTTATCTGTCTCCTCAGTAAATGGGTGGGTCGTCATGGTTATCTGTCTCCTCAGTAAATGGTGGGTCGTCATGGTTATCTGTCTCCTCAGTAAATGGGTGTGTCGTCATGGTTATCTGTCTCCTCAGTAAATGGGTGGGTCGTCATGGTTATCTGTCTCCTCAGTAAATGGGTGGGTCGTCATGGTTATCTGTCTCCTCAGTAAATGGGTGGGTCGTCATGGTTATCTGTCTCCTCAGTAAATGGGTGGGTCGTCATGGTTATCTGTCTCCTCAGTAAATGGGTGGGTCGTCATGGTTATCTGTCTCCTCAGTAAATGGGTGGGTCGTCATGGTTATCTGTCTCCTCAGTAAATGGGTGGGTCGTCATGGTTATCTGTCTCCTCAGTAAATGGGTGTGTCGTCATGGTTATCTGTCTCCTCAGTAAATGGGTGTGTCGTCATGGTTATCTGTCTCCTCAGTAAATGGGTGGGTCGTCATGGTTATCTGTCTCCTCAGTAAATGGGTGTGTCGTCATGGTTATCTGTCTCCTCAGTAAATGGGTGGGTCGTCATGGTTATCTGTCTCCTCAGTAAATGGGTGGGTCGTGGGGTTATCTGTCTCCTCAGTAAATGGGTGGGTCGTCATGGTTATCTGTCTCCTCAGTAAATGGGTGGGTCGTCATGGTTATCTGTCTCCTCAGTAAATGGGTGGGTCGTGGGGTTATGTTGATGCTTAGGGCTGCTGGATGACAGGAAAACACAGAGCACACTCATTAATTCATTTAACCTTTAATTAACAAGTCAAGTCAGTTAAGAACAAATTCTTATTTACAATGACGGCCAAACCCGGACGACCCTGTGCCAATTGTGCGCCGCCCTATGCTTGCTTGCTTGTTTTCATTGCTTTACTGGGGGACGCTTAGCAGATGAAAATGTCTACATGTTATTGATGTTAGTGCAGGGTGAGCTGCACACAGTGGACTTCCTACTAGGACCCACCACCTCAATGCTAACAGCATAAATCTGGTTCAGAGACACATATTGCTACATACAACAGCTGTAGGATTAGCAGAGGCATGGAGGGCCGTTAGAGGGGTTAATTACATTGTCTACCAACGCTCCTGGTATAATGTACATTTGCTAAAGCATTATGATGACACAATGGTAGGGATTCAGGGGTGTACTGATTGGCTGAGTGGATTCAGGGGGTGTAGGGGGGTGTACTGATTGGCTGAGTGGATTCAGGGGGTGTAGGGGGTGTACTGATTGGCTGAGTGGATTCAGGGGGTGTAGGGGGGTGTACTGATTGGCTGAGTGGATTCAGGGGGTGTAGGGGGTGTACTGATTGGCTGAGCGGATTCAGGGGGTGTAGGGGGGTGTACTGATTGGCTGAGCATATTCAGGGGGCGTCGGGGGGTTTACAAGGGTCCTCTCAGCTCCCAGGTCCTCTCAGCTCCCAGGTCCTCTCAGCTCCCAGGTCCTCTCTGCTCCCAGGTCCTCTCTGCTCCCAGGTCCTCTCTGCTCCCAGGTCCTCTCTGCTCCCAGGTCCTCTCTGCTCCCAGGTCCTCTCAGCTCCCAGGTCCTCTCAGCTCCCATTGGCCAATCAGTCTCTCCCAGCATGTGTCTGTAACCCTGTGTTTCCTCCCCTCCACAGCAGAGCATGCGTGTCTGTCCAACCCCTGTTCTAATGGAGGGAGCTGTGTAGAGGACACTCAGGGTTATGGGTGTGTATGTGGAGCGGGCTGGAGCGGACCCTCCTGTAATATCAGTAAGTCTGTATATACACACACACACACACACACACACACACACACACACACACACACACACACACACACACACACACACACACACACACACACACACACATTCATGGAGTGCCCTGTGTGTATCTCTCCTGTCTGCTAGATGTTGATGAGTGCTCTCCTAACCCCTGTAATCATGGTGGGACCTGCCAGGACCTGGTTCATGGTTATAAGTGTCACTGTCCGCCTCAGTGGACCGGCAAGACCTGTCGCATAGGTGAGACACACATTATTCTTTCTCTTCTCTCCCCCTCTCTGCCTCCTCCCTCCTGTCTCCTCCCTCCTGTCTCCTCTCCCTGTCTCCTCTCCCTGTCTCCTCTCATGTCTCCTCTCATGTCTCCTCTCCCTGTCTCCTCTCATGTCTCCTCTCCCTGTCTCCTCTCCCTGTCTCCTCTCCCTGTCTCCTCTCCCTGTCTCCTCTCCCTGTCTCCTCTCCCTGTCTCCTCTCCCTGTCTCCTCTCCCTGTCTCCTCTCCCTGTCTCCTCTCCCTGTCTCCTCTCCCTGTCTCCTCTCCTGTCTCCTCTCCCTGTCTCCTCTCCCTGTCTCCTCTCATGTCTCCTCTCCCTGTCTCCTCTCCCTGTCTCCTCTCCCTGTCTCCTCTCCCTGTCTCCTCCCTCCTGTCTCCTCTCCCTGTCTCCTCTCCCTGTCTCCTCTCCCTGTCTCCTCTCCCTGTCTCCTCTCCCTGTCTCCTCTCCCTGTCTCCTCTCCCTGTCTCCTCCCTCTCTGCCTCCTCCCTCCTGTCTCCTCCCTCCTGTCTCCTCTCCCTGTCTCCTCTCCCTGTCTCCTCTCCCTGTCTCCTCTCCCTGTCTCCTCTCCCTGTCTCCTCTCCCTGTCTCCTCTCCCTGTCTCCTCTCCCTGTCTCCTCTCCCTGTCTCCTCTCCCTGTCTCCTCTCTGTCTCCTCCCTGTCTCCTCTCCCTGTCTCCTCTCCCTGTCTCCTCTCCCTGTCTCCTCTCCCTGTCTCCTCCCTCCTGTCTCCTCTCCCTGTCTCCTCTCCCTGTCTCCTCTCCCTGTCTCCTCTCCCTGTCTCCTCTCCCTGTCTCCTCTCCCTGTCTCCTCTCCCTGTCTCCTCTCCCTGTCTCCTCTCCCTGTCTCCTCTCCCTGTCTCCTCTCCCTGTCTCCTCTCCCTGTCTCCTCTCCCTGTCTCCTCTCCCTGTCTCCTCTCCCTGTCTCCTCCCTCCTGTCTCCTCTCCCTGTCTCCTCCCTCCTGTCTCCTCTCCCTGTCTCCTCCCTCCTGTCTCCTCTCCCCTGTCTCCTCGCTTTGTCTCCTCTTTCTCTGTCTCCTCTCCCTGTCTCCTCTCCCTGTCTCCTCCCTGTCTCCTCTCTGTCTCCTATCCTTGTCTCCTCTATCCTTGTCTCCTCTCTTCCTCTTCCTCTTCTTTCTACTCCACTTCAACCTAGTTTTCTCAGTTGGATTTCTCTATTGCCTTTCTTCACTGGTGTCTTTCACTTTAACGTAGTACTTCATGAACATTTGAGCGCAGGAAGTGGACTCATAATGAATTATTTGTGCCCGTCTTCACTCTGACCATGCCCTGTTATTAATCCGCCTCCTCTCCAGATGCCAACGAATGCGACAGCAAGCCCTGTGTCAACGCCAACTCCTGCCGCAACCTGATTGGTGGATACTTCTGCGAGTGTGTCGCTGGTTGGACGGGGCTGAACTGTGACATCAGTGAGTAGAACTAAGACGGTTTCTGTTGCAGCTGTGGCGTTGTAGAACACCTGTCTCCGTCAGGACAGTGTAATGCTTAACTTCCCAATAGTGTCAGAGTTAGAAATGTACATGATCCTTCACTATGCGTCCCAAATAGCACCCTTATCCCTTTATAGGGCACTACATAAGGACTAGGGTTCATAGGGTAGTAGGGCGCTACATAAGGACTAGGGTTCACAGGGTAGTAGGACACTGCATAAGGACTAGGGTTCACAGGGTAGTAGAACACTGCATAAGGACTAGGGTTCACAGGGTAGTAGGGCTCTACATAAGGACTAGGGTCACAGGGTTGTAGGACACTACATAAGGACTAGGGTTCACAGGGTAGTAGGACACTACATAAGGACTAGGGCCTACAGGGTTGTAGGACACTACATAAGGACTAGGGTTCACAGGGTTGTAGGACACTACATAAGGGCTAGGGTTTACAGGGTTGTAGGACACTACATAAGGACTAGGGTTCACAGGGTTGTAGGACACTACATAAGGACTAGGGCCTACAGGGTTGTAGGACACTACATAAGGACTAGGGTCCACAGGGTAGTAGGGCACTACATAAGGACTAGGGTTCACAGGGTAGTAGGACACTACATAAGGACTAGGGTCCACAGGGTAGTAGTACACTACATAAGGACTAGGGCCTACAGGGTTGTAGGACACTACATAAGGACTAGGGTTCACAGGGTTGTAGGACACTACATAAGGACTAGGGTTCACAGGGTAGTAGGGCTCTACATAAGGACTAGGACCTACAGGGTTGTAGGACACTACATAAGGACGTAGGGCCTACAGGGTTGTAGGACACTACTTAAGGACTAGGGTTCACAGGGTAGTAGGACACTGCATAAGGACTAGGATTCAGGGGGTAGTAGGTCACTACATAAGGACTAGGGTTCACAGGGTAGTAGGACACTACATAAGGACTAGGGTTCACAGGGTAGTAGGACACTACATAAGGACTAGGGTTCACAGGGTTGTAGGGCACTACATAAGGACTAGGGTCTACAGGGTAGTAGGACACTACATAAGGACTAGGGTTCACAGGGTAGTAGGACACTACATAAGGACTAGGGCCTACAGGGTAGTAGGACACTACATAAGGACTAGGGTTCACAGGGTTGTAGGTCACTACATAAGGATTAGGGCCTACAGGGCTGTAGGACACTACATAAGGACTAGGGCCTACAGGGCTGTAGGACACTACATAAGGACTAGGGCCTACAGGGTAGTAGTACACTACATAAGGACTAGGGTTCACAAGGTTGTAGGACACTACATAAGGACTAGGGTTCACAGGGTTGTAGAACACTACATAAGGACTAGGGTTCACAGGGTTGTAGGACACTACATAAGGAATGGGGTCCACAGGGTATTAGGACACTACATAAGGACTAGGGTTCACAGGGTAGTAGAACACTGCATAAGGACTAGGGTTCACAGGGTAGTAGGGCTCTACATAAGGACTAGGGTTCACAGGGTTGTAGGACACTACATAAGGACTAGGGTTCACAAGGTTGTAGGACACTACATAAGGACTAGGGCCTACAGGGCTGTAGGACACTACATAAGGACTAGGGTCACAGGGTTGTAGGACACTACATAAGGACTACGGTTCACAGGGTTGTAGGACACTACATAAGGACTAGGTTTCACAGGGTTGTAGGACACTACATAAGGACTTGGGCCTACAGGGTTGTAGGACACTACATAAGGACGTAGGGCCTACAGGGTTGTAGGACACTACTTAAGGACTAGGGTTCACAGGGTAGTAGGACACTGCATAAGGACTAGGATTCAGGGGGTAGTAGGTCACTACATAAGGACTAGGGTTCACAGGGTAGTAGGACACTACATAAGGACTAGGGTTCACAGGGTTGTAGGACACTACATAAGGACTAGGGTTCACAGGGTAGTAGGGCACTACATAAGGACTAGGGTCTACAGGGTAGTAGGACACTACATAAGGACTAGGGTTCACAGGGTAGTAGAACACTACATAAGGACTAGGGTCACAGGGTAGTAGGACACTACATAAGGAATGGGGTTCACAGGGTAGTAGGACACTACATAAGGACTCAAGTTCACAGGGTTGTAGGACACTACATAAGGACTAGGGCCTACAGGGTTGTAGGACAATACATAAGGACTAGGGCCTACAGGGTTGTAGGACACTACATAAGGACTAGGGTTCACAGGGTAGTAGGACACTACATAAGGACTAGGGCCTACAGGGTAGTAGGACACTACATAAGGACTAGGGTTCACAGGGTTGTAGGTCACTACATAAGGACTAGGGCCTACAGGGCTGTAGGACACTACATAAGGACTAGGGCCTACAGGGCTGTAGGACACTACATAAGGGCTAGGGCCTACAGGGTAGTAGTACACTACATAAGGATTAGGGCCTACAGGGCTGTAGGACACTACATAAGGACTAGGGCCTACAGGGCTGTAGGACACTACATAATGACTAGGGCCTACAGGGTAGTAGTACACTACATAAGGACTAGGGTTCACAAGGTTGTAGGACACTACATAAGGACTAGGGTTCACAGGGTTGTAGGACACTACATAAGGAATGGGGTCCACAGGGTAGTAGGACACTACATAAGGACTAGGGTTCACAGGGTAGTAGAACACTACATAAGGACTTGGCCCTACAGGGTTGTAGGACACTACATAAGGACGTAGGGCCTACAGGGTTGTAGTACACTACTTAAGGACTAGGGTTCACAGGGTAGTAGGACACTGCATAAGGACTAGGGTTCACAGGGTAGTAGGGCTCTACATAAGGACTAGGGTTCACAGGGTTGTAGGACACTACATAAGGACTAGGGTTCACAAGGTTGTAGGACATTACATAAGGACTAGGGCCTACAGGGCTGTAGGACACTACATAAGGACTAGGGTCACAGGGTTGTAGGACACTACATAAGGACTAGGGTTCACAGGGTTGTAGGACACTACATAAGGACTAGGGTTCACAGGGTTGTAGGACACTACATAAGGACTTGGGCCTACAGGGTTGTAGGACAATACATAAGGACGTAGGGCCTACAGGGTTGTAGGACACTACTTAAGGACTAGGGTTCACAGGGTAGTAGGACACTGCATAAGGACTAGGATTCAGGGGGTAGTAGGTCACTACATAAGGACTAGGGTTCACAGGGTAGTAGGACACTACATAAGGACTAGGGTTCACAGGGTTGTAGGACACTACATAAGGACTAGGGTCACAGGGTAGTAGGACACTACATAAGGAATGGGGTTCACAGGGTAGTAGGACACTACATAAGGACTCAAGTTCACAGGGTTGTAGGACACTACATAAGGACTAGGGCCTACAGGGTTGTAGGACAATACATAAGGACTAGGGCCTACAGGGTTGTAGGACACTACATAAGGACTAGGGTTCACAGGGTAGTAGGACACTACATAAGGACTAGGGCCTACAGGGTAGTAGGACACTACATAAGGACTAGGGCCTACAGGGTAGTAGTACACTACATAAGGACTAGGGTTCACAAGGTTGTAGGACACTACATAAGGACTAGGGTTCACAGGGTTGTAGGACACTACATAAGGACTAGGGTTCACAGGGTTGTAGGACACTACATAAGTACTAGGGCCTACAGGGCTGTAGGACACTACATAAGGACTAGGGCCTACAGGGCTGTAGGACACTACATAAGGACTAGGGCCTACAGGGTAGTAGTACACTACATAAGGACTAGGGTTCACAAGGTTGTAGGACACTACATAAGGACTAGGGTTCACAGGGTTGTAGGACACTACATAAGGACTAGGGTTCACAGGGTTGTAGGACACTACATAAGGACTAGGGTTCATAGGGTTGTAGGACACTACATCAGGACTAGGGTTCACAGAGTAGTAGAACACTGCATAAGGACTAGGGTTCACAGGGTAGTAGGGCTCTACATAAGGACTAGGGTCACAGGGTTCACAGGGTTGTAGGACACTACATAAGGACTAGGGTTCACAGAGTAGTAGGACACTACATAAGGAATGGGGTGATTATTTTTTGGAGGGTGCACTTTCTTTTACGGAGGGTGAACAAATTTGTGACTGTATTATCACAGACAAAGTTGATTATCTTGTTTAATACATGCTGGTAGATAACACCTGATACATCATCTTTGTTTTCCTGTGTATCTTGATTATCTTGTTTAATACATGCTAGTAGATAACACCTGATACATCATCTTTGTTTTCCTGTGTATGTTGATTATCTTGTTTAATACATGCTGGTAGATAACACCTGATACATCATCTTTGTTTTCCTGTGTATCTTGATTATCTTGTTTAATACATGCTGGTAGATAACACCTGATACATCATCTTTGTTTTCCTGTGTAGATCTCAATGACTGCAAGGACCAGTGCCGACACGGTGGAACCTGCAGGGTATGTTTTTTTTCTCCCTCTCTGCATCTCTAGATCTCTCTCAATTCATTTACAATCCAAGGGGCTTTATTGACATGGGAAACATATGTTAACGTGGCCAAAGCAAGTGAAGTAGATAATAAACAAAAAAAATTAAATGAACAATAAAAATGTACAGTAAAATTTACACTCACAGAAGATTCAAAAGAATAAAGACATTTCAAATGTCATATTATGTCTATATGCAGTGTTGTAAAGATGTGCAAATAGTTAAAGTACAAAAGGGAAAATAAATAAACATAAATATGGGTTGTATTTACAATGGTGTTTGTTCTTCACTGGTTGACCTTTTCTTGAGACAACAGGTCACACATCTTGTTGCTGTGATGGATCACTGTGGTATTTCACCCAGTAGATATGGGAGTTCATCTTGCTGCTGTGATGGATCACTGTGGTATTTCACCCAGTAGATATGGGAGTTCATCTTTCTGCTGTGATGGATCACTGTGGTATTTCACCCAGTAGATATGGGAGTTTATCTTTCTGCTGTGATGGATCACTGTGGTATTTCACCCAGTAGATATGGGAGTTCATCTTGTTGCTGTGATGGATCACTGTGGTATTTCACCCAGTAGATATGGGAGTTTATCTTGCTGCTGTGATGGATCACTGTGGTATTTCACCCAGTAGATATGGGAGTTCATCTTGCTGCTGTGATGGATCACTGTGGTATTTCACCCAGTAGATATGGGAGTTTATCTTGTTGCTGTGATGGATCACTGTGGTATTTCACCCAGTAGATATGGGAGTTTATCTTGTTGCTGTGATGGATCACTGTGGTATTTCACCCAGTAGATATGGGAGTTCAACAACATTGGGTTTGTTTTCATATTCTTTGTGGATCTGTCAGACAGTAACGTCCCAGCAGTAACACCAGACAGTAACGTCCCAGCAGTAACACCACACCAGACAGTAACGCCCCAGCAGTAACACCACACCAGACAGTAACGCCCCAGCAGTAACACCAGACAGCTGTTACATTGCACAACCTTCAATGTTATGTCATAATTATGTAAAATACTGGCTCCTTGCTGCACTCGCGTAACAGGTAGTCAGCCTGCCAGGCAGTCTTCTCGTGGATTGCAATTTAATCGGCCATAATTGGCCATGCCGATTAATCGGTCGACCTCTAGTCAGGCATTCTACCACTGTGTCTCTCTCTGTTTAGGGACAAATAGCATTCTAGTTTGCTCTGTTTTTTGTTAATTCTTTCCAATGTGTCAAGTAATTATCTTTTGGTTTTCTCATGATTTGGTTGGGTCTAATTGCATTGCTGTCCTGGGGCTCTGTGGGGTCTATTTGTGTTTGTGAACAGAGCCCCAGGACCAGCTTGCTTAGGGGACTCTTCTCCAGGTTCATCTCTCTGTAGGTGATGGAAGGTTTGTTATGGAAGGTTTGGGAATCGACATGAATGACATGAATCTGTCTGTGATATCAGACACGTGTTTATGTTTAGTTTCTCTTTTATCCTGGTTTCTTTTCCTTCCACAAACTAATTTACAGCTTTAAAAAAAATAAAGCATTTTTTTTCAGTGGAAGCTGGAACACCCTGTTGAGTTGTAAAGTTGTTCTAGACTCCCTCAATGAAATGAAGAATGAAGAACGGAGACAGTGGGTTGGAGAGGGGAGGGAGGGAGGGAGAGGCAGGCAGGACGAAGAGGGTGAGAGGGGGAGTCATTGGGTTCAGTGGGGTTGGTAACTAAGGAAAGTGGAGAGGGAGAGGGAGTAAGAGGTGGAAGGGTATAGAGATTGAGAGGAGAGAGAATTCCATGACCACACTAGATTAAAATACCATAAACATTATTGTGTTGAGTGTGAGCCAGAAAAATGTGATTGTTGAAAGTATCTGTGATTCTGTTTCTCAAACTGTTATTGTCCTGTCTTCTACCACCACCCTGTTCTCTTGTTATTGTCCTGTCTCCACCACCCTGTTCTCTTGTTATTGTCCTGTCTCCACCACCCTGTTCTCTTGTTATTGTCCTGTCTCCACCACCCTGTTCTCTTGTTATTGTCCTGTCTTCTACCACCACCCTGTTCTCTTGTTATTGTCCTGTCTCCACCACCCTATTCTCTTGTTATTGTCCTGTCTCCACCACCCTGTTCTCTTGTTATTGTCCTGTCTTCTACCACCACCCTGTTCTCTTGTTATTGTCCTGTCTCCACCACCCTGTTCTCTTGTTATTGTCCTGTCTCCACCACCCTATTCTCTTGTTATTGTCCTGTCTCCACCACCCTGTTCTCTTGTTATTGTCCTGTCTCCACCACCCTGTTCTCTTGTTATTGTCCTGTCTCCACCACCCTGTTCTCTTGTTATTGTCCTGTCTCCACCACCCTGTTCTCTTGTTATTGTCCTGTCTCCACCACCCTATTCTCTTGTTATTGTCCTGTCTTCCACCACCCTGTTCTCTTGTTATTGTCCTGTCTTCTACCACCACCCTGTTCTCTTGTTATTGTCCTGTCTTCTACCACCACCCTGTTCTCTTGTTATTGTCCTGTCTCCACCACCCTGTTCTCTTGTTATTGTCCTGTCTCCACCACCCTGTTCTCTTGTTATTGTCCTGTCTCCACCACCCTGTTCTCTTGTTATTGTCCTGTCTCCACCACCCTATTCTCTTGTTATTGTCCTGTCTCCACCACCCTGTTCTCTTGTTATTGTCCTGTCTCCACCACCCTGTTCTCTTGTTATTGTCCTGTCTTCTACCACCACCCTGTTCTCTTGTTATTGTCCTGTCCTCCACCCTCTCTTCTCCCGGGTCTAACAGTAATTATGCTGGACCCTGTGTGAGTAGTGGTTACCATCCATTCTCTTGTCTCTCTTTATGAAGTCCTTATGTGACCTATAGGATCCTTTGGGGCTGATCTGGAGCCTAACGTGGTCCCCCTAAACATCACGTTTAACCTGTTGGGGATAGGGGGCAGTATTTACACGGCCGGATAAAAACGTACCCGATTTAATCTGGTTACTACTCCTGCCCAGAAACTAGAATATGCATATAATTATTAGTTTTGGATAGAAAACACCCTAAAGTTTCTAAAACTGTTTGAATGGTGTCTGTGAGTATAACAGAACTCATATGGCAGGCCAAAACCTGAGAAGATTCTGACCAGGAAGTGGCCTGTCTGACAAGTTGTTGTTAATCTTGGCTCTTTTTATTGAAGAGTGAGGATCTTTGCTGTAACGTGAAACTTCCTACGGCTCCCATAGGCTCTCAGAACCCGGGAAAAAGCTGAATGACGTAATTCAAGGCCCAGGCTGAAACACACTAGCGCATTTGGCAAGTGCTCTATCAGAGGGCCTTTAGACTGAGGCTCGTGCATGAGGGGATAGCATGCTTTTACTTTCTCTCTCGTTGAATGTAAACAGGCTTTGCCGGTCGGAATATTATCGCTTTTTTACGAGAAAAGTGGCATAAAAATTGATTTTAAACAGCGGTTGACATGCTTCGAAGTACGGTAATGGAATATTTAGAATTT
>NW_025547894.1:72500-77500 GCF_905237065.1 Salmo salar | reverse complement strand
CCTAGAGAGGAACCAGGCTATGAGGGGTGGCCAGTCCTCTTCTGGCTGTGCCAGGTGGATATTATAACAGAACATGGTCTAGATGTTAAAATGTTCAAAAATGACCAGCATGGTCAAATAATAATAATCATAGTAGTTGTCGAGGCTGCAACAAGCACGTCCGGTGAACAGGTCAGGGTTCCAAAGCCGCAGGCAGAACAATTGAAACTGGAGCAGCAGCACGGCCAGGTGGACTGGGGACAGCAAGCAGTCATCATGCCAGGTAGTCCTGAGGCATGGTCCTAGGGCTCTGGTCCTCTGAGAGAAAGAGAGAAAGAGAGAATTAGAGAGAGCATATTTAAATTCACACAGGACACTGGATAAGACAAGAGAAATACTCCAGATGTAACAGACTGACCCTAGCCCCCCGACACATAAACTACTGCAGCATAAATACTGGAGGCTGAGACAGGTGGGGTCAGGAGACACTGTGGCCCCATCCGATGAAACCCCCGGACAGGGCCAAACAGGCAGGATATAACCCCACCCACTTTGCCAAAGCACAGCCCCCACACCACAAGAGGGATGTCTCCAACCACCAACTTACCGTCCTAAGACAAGGCCGAGTATAGCCCACAAAGATCTCCGCCACGGCACAACCCAAGGGGGGGGCGCCATCCCAGACAGGAAGACCACGTCAGTGACTCAGCCCACTCAAGTGACGCACCCCTCCCATGGACGGCATGGAAGAACACCAGTAGGCCAGTGACTCAGCCCCTGTAATAGGGTTAGAGGCAGAGAATCCCAGTGGCGAGAGGGGAACCGGCAAGGCAGAGACAGCAAGGGCGGTTCGTTGCTCCAGCCTTTCCGTTCACCTTCACACTCCTGGGCCAGACTATACTTAATCATAGGACCTACTGAAGAGATAAGTCTTCAGTAAAGACTTAAAGGTTGAGACTGAGTCTGCGTCTCTCACATGGGTAGGCAGACCATTCCATAAAAATGGAGCTCTATAGGAGAAAGCCCTACCTCCAGCCGTTTGCTTAGAAATTCTAGGGACAATTAGGAGGCCTGCGTCTTGTGACCGTAGCGTACGTGTAGGTATGTACGGCAGGACCAAATCGGAAAGATAGGTAGGAGCAAGCCTATGTAATGCTTTGTAGGTTAGCAGTAAAACCTTGAAATCAGCCCTTTTCTTAACCTCTATGGGACCGGCGGGACGAATTCGTCCCACCTACGTAACAGCCACTGCCAGCCTGTGGCGCGATTTTCAAAATCTTCAAAATCCTATTACTTCAATTTCTCAAACATATGACTATTTTACAGCCATTTAAAGATAAGACTCTCGTTAATCTAACCACACTGTCCGATTTCAAAAAGGCTTTACAACGAAAGCAAAACATTAGATTATGTCAGCAGAGTACCAAGCCAGAAATAATCAGACACCCATTTTTCAAGCCAGCATATAATGTCACCAAAACCCAGAAGACAGCTAAATGCAGCACTAACCTTTGATGATCTTCATCAGATGACAACCCTAGGACATTATGTTATACAATACATGCATGTTTTGTTCAATCAAGTTAATATTTATATCAAAAAACAGCTTTTTACATTAGCATGTGACGTTCAGAACTAGCATACCCCCCGCAAACTTCCGGGGAATTTGCTAACAATTTACTAAATTACTCACGATAAACGTTCACAAAAAGCATAACAATAATTTTAAGAATTATAGATACAGAACTCCTCTATGCACTCGATATGTCCGATTTTAAAATAGCTTTTTGGTGAAAGCACATTTTGCAATATTCTGAGTACATAGCCCAGCCATCACGGGCTAGCTATTTAGACACCCGGCAAGTTTAGCACTCACCAATATCAGATTTACTATTATAAAAGTTTGATTACCTTTTGTTGTCTTCGTCAGAATGCACTCCCAGGACTGCTACTTCAATAACAAATGTTGGTTTGGTCCAAAATAATCCATCGTTATATCCGAATAGTGGCGTTTTGTTCGTGCGTCCCAGACACTATCCGAAATGGTAAATCAGGGTCGCGCGCATGGTGCAATTCGTGACAAAAGAAATCTAAATATTCCATTACCGTACTTCGAAGCATGTCAACCGCTGTTTAAAATCCATTTTTATGCCATTTTTCTCGTAAAAAAAGCGATAATATTCAGACCGGGAATGTCCATTTAGCTAAACTGAGGAAAGTAAACAAAGTTTTCGGTCGACGCGGGCACGAGCCTGAGTCTCACAGTACTGTAACCAGCCACTACCCAAACGCGCTACTTTGTTTCAGCCAGAGCCTGCAAAGCCACGATTCTGCGTTTTGCCGCCTTCTGAGACCCTATGGCAGCCGTAGGAAGTGTCACGGGACAGCTAAGATCCTCACTCTTCAATAAACAGAGACAAGAAGAACGACACCTTGTCAGACAGGCCACTTCCTGCATGAAATCTTCTCAGGTTTTTGCCTGCCATATGAGTTCTGTTTTACTCACAGACACCATTCAAACAGTTTTAGAAACTTTAGGGTGTTTTCTATCCAAAGCCAATAATTATATGCATATTCTAGTTACTGGGCAGGAGTAGTAACCAGATTAAATCGGGTACGTTTTTTATCCAGCCGTGAAAATACTGCCCCCTAGCCATAACAGGTTAATGCTCCTTGGTTGGGGTCTGAGCAGATTATTTGTTGCGATTGCAAACGTAATAAAATGGTGGTCCGATAGTCCAGGTTTATGAGGAAAAACATTAAGATCCACAACATTTATTCCACGGGACAAAACTAGGTCCAGAGTATGACTGTGGCAGTGAGTAGGTCCAGAGACATGTTGGACAAAACCCACTGAGTCGATGATGGCTCCGAAAGCCTTTTGGAGTAGGAGTTTGGAGTTTTCCATGTGAATATTAAAGCCACCAAAAAGTTGAGTATTATCTGCTATGACTACAAGATCCGATAGGAATTCAGGGAACTCAGTGAGGAACACTGCATATGGCCCAGGAGGCCTATAAACAGTAGCTATAAAAAGTGAGTGAGTAGGCTGCATAGATTTCATGACTAGAAGCTCAAAAGACAATAACACAGTCATTTTTATTTTTGTAAATTGAAATTTGCTATCGTAAATGTTAGCAACACCTCCGCCTTTGCCGGATGCACGGGGGGTATGGTCACTAGTGTAACCAGGGGGTGAGGCCTAATTTAACACAGTAAATTCATCAGGCTTAAGCCATGTTTCAGTCAGGCCAATCACATCAAGATTATTATCAGTGATTAGTTCATTGACTATAACTGCCTTGGAAGTGAGGGATCTAACATTAAGTAGCCCAATTTTGAGATGTGAGGTATCACAATCTCTTTCAATAATGGCAGGAATGGAGGAGGTCTTTATACTAGTGAGATTGCTAAAGCGAACACCGCCATGTTTAGTTTTGCCCAACCTAGATCGAGGCACAGACACGGTCTCAATGGGGATAGCTGAGCTGACTACACTGACTGTGCTAGTGGCAGACTCCACTAAGCTGGCAGGCTGGCTAACAGCCTGCTGCCTGGCCTGCACCCTATTTCATTGTGGAGCTAGAGGAGTTAGAGCCCTGTCTATGTTCGTAGATGAGATGAGAGCACCCCTCCAGCTAGGATGGAGTCTATAACTCTTCAACAGGCCAGGCTTGGTCCTGTTTGTGGGTGAGTCCCAGAAAGAGGGCCAATTATCTACAAATTCTATCTTTTGGGAGGGGCAGAAAACAGTTTTCAACCAGCGATTGAGTTGTGAGACTCTGCTGTAGAGCTCATCACTCCCCCTAACTGGGAGGGGACCAGAGACAATTACTCGATGCCGACACATCTTTCTAGCTGATTTACACGCTGAAGCTATGTTGCGCTTGGTGACCTCTGACTGTTTCATCCTAACATCGTTGGTGCCGACGTGGATAACAATATCCCTATACTAACCACTTGTGCGTTGTGGAAAGTAGTAGAAGCTTTTTCAACCACTCCCTTCAGTGCTGTGGCCACCCGTTCCTGCTGTATTCTCAGGTCGTTGGTGCCTGTGTGTATTATTATGTGGCTGGGTGACCCTAGTTGGTCCTCAGACAGAAGGTCTAGGGTGCGCTGGGTGAACCTAGTTGGTCCTCAGACAGAAGGTCTAGGGCGCTGGGTGAACCTAGTTGGTCCTCAGACAGAAGGTCTAGGGTGCGCTGGGTGAACCTAGTTGGTCCTCAGACAGAAGGTCTAGGGCGCTGGGTGAACCTAGTTGGTCCTCAGACAGAAGGTCTAGGGTGCGCTGGGTGAACCTAGTTGGTCCTAACAGACAGAAGGTCTAGGGCGCTGGGTGACCCTAGTTGGTCCTCCTCCATCCCCCCCTCACCCTCTCCTCCATCCCCCTCTCCCTCACCCTCTCCTCCACCCCCCTCTCCTCCATCCCCCTCTCCCTCTCCTCCATCCCCCTCACCCTCTCCTCCATCCCCCTCTCCTCCACCCCCCTCACCCTCTCCTCCATCCCCCTCACCCTCTCCTCCATCCCCCCTCTCCTCCATCCCCCTCACCATCTCCTCCATCCCCCTCACCCTCTCCTCCACCCCCCTCACCCTGTCCTCCACCCCCTCACCCTCTCCTCCACCCCCTCTCCCTCTCCTCCATCCCCCTCACCCTCTCCTCCATCCCCCTCTCCTCCATCCCCTCTCTCCTCTCCTCCATCCCCCTCACCCTCTCCTCCATCTCCCTCTAACTCTCCTCCATCCCCCTCTCCCTCTCCTCCATCCCCCTCACCATCTCCTCCATCCCCCTCACCCTCTCCTCCACCCCCTCTCCCTCTCCTCCATCCCCCTCACCCTCTCCTCCATCCCCCTCTCCTCCATCCCCTCTCCCTCTCCTCCATCCCCCTCACCCTCTCCTCCATCCCCCTCTCCTCCATCCCCTCTCCCTCCATCCCCCTCTCTCCATCCCCCTCACCCTCTCCTCCATCCCCCTCTCCCTCTCCTCCATCCCCCCTCTCCTCCATCCCCCTCTCCTCCATC
>NW_025547894.1:52500-65000 GCF_905237065.1 Salmo salar | reverse complement strand
TCCTCCTCCTCCTCCCATCCTGTCTCTCTCCTCCTCCTCCCTCCTGTCCCTCTCCTCCTCCTCCCTCCTGTCTCTCTCCTCCTCCTCCCTCCTGGCCCTCTCCTCCTCCTCCCTCCTGGCCCTCTCCTCCTCCTCCCTCCTGGCCCTCTCCTCCTCCTCCCTCCTGTCTCTCTCCTCCTCCTCCCTCCTGTCCTTCTCCTCCTCTCTCCTCCTCCTCCCTCCTGTCTCTCTCCTCCTCCTCCCTCCTGTCTCTCTCCTCCTCCTCCCCCCTCCTGTCTCTCCTCCTCCTCCCTCCTGTCTCTCCTCCTCCTCCCTCCTGTCTCTCTCCTCCTCCTCCCTCCTGTCCTCTCCTCCTCCTCCCCCTCCTGTCTCTCTCCTCCTCCTCCCTCCTGGCCCCTCTCCTCCTCCTGTCTCTCTCCTCCTCCTGTCTCTCTCCTCCTCCTGTCTCTCTCCTCCTCCTCCCTCCTGTCCCTCTCCTCCCTCCTGTCACTGGAGTGATAGATGAGCAGATGATGATGTGCAAGTAGAAATACTGGGGTGCAAAAGAGCAGAAAAACAAAACATGTGCTGATGAGTGGAGGTATTCACCCAGGTGTGTGTGTGTTACTATTCACCCAGGTGTGTGTGTGTACTATTCACCCAGGTGTGTGTGTACTATTCACCCAGGTGTGGTGTGTACTATTCACCCAGGTGTGTGTGTGTTACTATTCACCCAGGTGTGTGTGTGTACTATTCACCCAGGTGTGTGTGTGTGTACTATTCACCCAGGTGTGTGTGTGTACTATTCACCCAGGTGTGTGTGTGTTACTATTCACCCAGGTGTGTGTGTGTACTATTCACCCAGGTGTGTGTGTGTACTATTCACCCAGGTGTGTGTGTTACTATTCACCCAGGTGTGTGTGTGTACTATTCACCCAGGTGTGTGTGTGTACTATTCACCCAGGTGTGTGTGTGTACTATTCACCCAGGTGTGTGTGTGTTACTATTCACCCAGGTGTGTGTGTGTTACTATTCACCCAGGTGTGTGTGTGTTACTATTCACCCAGGTGTGTGTGTGTACTATTCACCCAGGTGTGTGTGTGTACTATTCACCCAGGTGTGTGTGTACTATTCACCCAGGTGTGTGTGTGTACTATTCACCCAGGTGTGTGTGTGTACTATTCACCCAGGTGTGTGTGTGTACTATTCACCCAGGTGTGTGTGTACTATTCACCCAGGTGTGTGTGTGTACTATTCACCCAGGTGTGTGTGTGTACTATTCACCCAGGTGTGTGTGTGTTACTATTCACCCAGGTGTGTGTGTGTACTATTCACCCAGGTGTGTGTGTACTATTCACCCAGGTGTGTGTGTGTACTATTCACCCAGGTGTGTGTGTGTACTATTCACCCAGGTGTGTGTGTGTTACTATTCACCCAGGTGTGTGTGTGTACTATTCACCCAGGTGTGTGTGTGTACTATTCACCCAGGTGTGTGTGTACTATTCACCCAGGTGTGTGTGTGTACTATTCACCCAGGTGTGTGTGTGTGTGCTATTCACCCAGGTGTGTGTGTACTATTCACCCAGGTGTGTGTGTACTATTCACCCAGGTGTGTGTGTGTACTATTCACCCAGGTGTGTGTGTACTATTCACCCAGGTGTGTGTGTACTATTCACCCAGGTGTGTGTGTGTTACTATTCACCCAGGTGTGTGTGTACTATTCACCCAGGTGTGTGTGTGTTACTATTCACCCAGGTGTGTGTGTGTACTATTCACCCAGGTGTGTGTGTACTATTCACCCAGGTGTGTGTGTGTTACTATTCACCCAGGTGTGTGTGTACTATTAACCCAGGTGTGTGTGTGTACTATTCACCCAGGTGTGTGTGTTACTATTCACCCAGGTGTGTGTGTGTGTACTATTCACCCAGGTGTGTGTGTGTGTTACTATTCACCCAGGTGTGTGTGTGTACTATTCACCCAGGTGTGTGTGTGTTACTATTCACCCAGGTGTGTGTGTTACTATTCACCCAGGTGTGTGTGTGTTACTATTCACCCAGGTGTGTGTGTGTTACTATTCACCCAGGTGTGTGTGTGTTACTATTCACCCAGGTGTGTGTGTGTGTACTATTCACCCAGGTGTGTGTGTGTACTATTCACCCAGGTGTGTGTGTGTGTTACTATTCATCCAGGTGTGTGTGTGTTACTATTCACCCAGGTGTGTGTGTGTACTATTCACCCAGGTGTGTGTGTGTTACTATTCACCCAGGTGTGTGTGTGTTACTATTCACCCAGGTGTGTGTGTTACTATTCACCCAGGTGTGTGTGTGTACTATTCACCCAGGTGTGTGTGTGTACTATTCACCCAGGTGTGTGTGTGTACTATTCACCCAGGTGTGTGTGTACTATTCACCCAGGTGTGTGTGTACTATTCACCCAGGTGTGTGTGTGTACTATTCACCCAGGTGTGTGTGTGTACTATTCACCCAGGTGTGTGTGTGTACTATTCACCCAGGTGTGTGTGTGTACTATTCACCCAGGTGTGTGTGTGTACTATTCACCCAGGTGTGTGTGTGTGTACTATTCACCCAGGTGTGTGTGTGTACTATTCACCCAGGTGTGTGTGTGTTACTATTCACCCAGGTGTGTGTGTTACTATTCACCCAGGTGTGTGTGTGTACTATTAACCCAGGTGTGTGTGTGTTACTATTCACCCAGGTGTGTGTGTGTACTATTCACCCAGGTGTGTGTGTGTACTATTCACCCAGGTGTGTGTGTGTTACTATTCACCCAGGTGTGTGTGTGTACTATTCACCCAGGTGTGTGTGTGTGTACTATTCACCCAGGTGTGTGTGTGTACTATTCACCCAGGTGTGTGTGTGTACTATTCACCCAGGTGTGTGTGTGTTACTATTCACCCAGGTGTGTGTACTATTCACCCAGGTGTGTGTGTGTGTGTGTACTATTCACCCAGGTGTGTGTGTGTGTGTACTATTCACCCAGGTGTGTGTGTGTACTATTCACCCAGGTGTGTGTGTGTGTGTACTATTCACCCAGGTGTGTGTGTGTACTATTCACCCAGGTGTGTGTGTGTACTATTCACCCAGGTGTGTGTGTGTACTATTCACCCAGGTGTGTGTGTGTACTATTCACCCAGGTGTGTGTGTGTACTATTCACCCAGGTGTGTGTGTACTATTCACCCAGGTGTGTGTGTACTATTCACCCAGGTGTGTGTGTACTATTCACCCAGGTGTGTGTGTGTGTACTATTCACCCAGGTGTGTGTGTGTGTACTATTCACCCAGGTGTGTGTGTGTACTATTCACCCAGGTGTGTGTGTACTATTCACCCAGGTGTGTGTGTGTTACTATTCACCCAGGTGTGTGTGTGTACTATTCACCCAGGTGTGTGTGTACTATTCACCCAGGTGTGTGTGTTACTATTCACCCAGGTGTGTGTGTGTTACTATTCACCCAGGTGTGGTGTGTACTATTCACCCAGGTGTGTGTGTACTATTCACCCAGGTGTGGTGTGTACTATTCACCCAGGTGTGTGTGTACTATTCACCCAGGTGTGTGTGTGTGTACTATTCACCCAGGTGTGTGTGTGTTACTATTCACCCAGGTGTGTGTGTGTGTTACTATTCATCCAGGTGTGTGTGTGTTACTATTCACCCAGGTGTGTGTGTGTACTATTCACCCAGGTGTGTGTGTGTTACTATTCACCCAGGTGTGTGTGTTACTATTCACCCAGGTGTGTGTGTGTACTATTCACCCAGGTGTGTGTGTGTACTATTCACCCAGGTGTGTGTGTGTACTATTCACCCAGGTGTGTGTGTGTTACTATTCACCCAGGTGTGTGTGTGTTACTATTCACCCAGGTGTGTGTGTTACTATTCACCCAGGTGTGTGTGTGTACTATTCACCCAGGTGTGTGTGTGTACTATTCACCCAGGTGTGTGTGTGTGTACTATTCACCCAGGTGTGTGTGTACTATTCACCCAGGTGTGTGTATACTATTCACCCAGGTGTGTGTGTGTACTATTCACCCAGGTGTGTGTATACTATTCACCCAGGTGTGTGTATACTATTGACCCAGGTGTGTGTGTGTACTATTCACCCAGGTGTGTGTGTGTTACTATTCACCCAGGTGTGTGTGTGTTACTATTCACCCAGGTGTGTGTGTGTTACTATTCACCCAGGTGTGTGTGTTACTATTCACCCAGGTGTGTGTGTGTACTATTCACCCAGGTGTGTGTGTGTACTATTCACCCAGGTGTGTGTGTGTACTATTCACCCAGGTGTGTGTGTGTACTATTCACCCAGGTGTGTGTGTGTGTACTATTCACCCAGGTGTGTGTGTGTACTATTCACCCAGGTGTGTGTGTGTGTTACTATTCACCCAGGTGTGTGTGTGTTACTATTCACCCAGGTGTGTGTGTGTTACTATTCACCCAGGTGTGTGTGTGTTACTATTCACCCAGGTGTGTGTGTTACTATTCACCCAGGTGTGTGTGTGTACTATTCACCCAGGTGTGTGTGTGTACTATTCACCCAGGTGTGTGTGTGTACTATTCACCCAGGTGTGTGTGTGTACTATTCACCCAGGTGTGTGTGTGTGTACTATTCACCCAGGTGTGTGTGTGTACTATTCACCCAGGTGTGTGTGTGTGTTACTATTCACCCAGGTGTGTGTGTTACTATTCACCCAGGTGTGTGTGTGTTACTATTCACCCAGGTGTGTGTGTGTTACTATTCACCCAGGTGTGTGTGTTACTATTCACCCAGGTGTGTGTGTGTACTATTCACCCAGGTGTGTGTGTGTACTATTCACCCAGGTGTGTGTGTGTGTACTATTCACCCAGGTGTGTGTGTGTACTATTCACCCAGGTGTGTGTGTGTGTACTATTCACCCAGGTGTGTGTGTGTACTATTCACCCAGGTGTGTGTGTGTACTATTCACCCAGGTGTGTGTATACTATTCACCCAGGTGTGTGTATACTATTGACCCAGGTGTGTGTGTGTACTATTCACCCAGGTGTGTGTGTGTGTACTATTCACCCAGGTGTGTGTGTGTTACTATTCACCCAGGTGTGTGTGTGTTACTATTCACCCAGGTGTGTGTGTGTTACTATTCACCCAGGTGTGTGTGTGTTACTATTCACCCAGGTGTGTGTGTGTTACTATTCACCCAGGTGTGTGTGTTACTATTCACCCAGGTGTGTGTGTTACTATTCACCCAGGTGTGTGTGTGTGTACTATTCACCCAGGTGTGTGTGTACTATTCACCCAGGTGTGTGTGTACTATTCACCCAGGTGTGTGTGTGTACTATTCACCCAGGTGTGTGTGTGTACTATTCACCCAGGTGTGTGTGTGTGTACTATTCACCCAGGTGTGTGTGTGTACTATTCACCCAGGTGTGTGTGTGTGTGTACTATTCACCCAGGTGTGTGTGTGTGTGTGTGTACTATTCACCCAGGTGTGTGTGTTACTATTCACCCAGGGGTGTGTGTTACTATTCACCCAGGGGTGTGTGTGTTACTATTCACCCAGGGGTGTGTGTGTACTATTCACCCAGGTGTGTGTGTGTACTATTCACCCAGGTGTGTGTGTGTGTACTATTCACCCAGGTGTGTGTGTGTACTATTCACCCAGGTGTGTGTGTGTGTACTATTCACCCAGGTGTGTGTGTGTACTATTCACCCAGGTGTGTGTGTGTACTATTCACCCAGGTGTGTGTGTGTGTTACTATTCATCCAGGTGTGTGTGTGTTACTATTCACCCAGGGGTGTGTGTACTATTCACCCAGGTGTGTGTGTGTACTATTCACCCAGGTGTGTGTGTGTACTATTCACCCAGGTGTGTGTGTTACTATTCACCCAGGTGTGTGTGTGTGTGTACTATTCACCCAGGTGTGTGTGTGTACTATTCACCCAGGTGTGTGTGTGTACTATTCACACAGGTGTGTGTGTGTACTATTCACCCAGGTGTATGTGTGTACTATTCATCCAGGTGTGGTGTGTACTATTCACCCAGGTGTGGTGTGTACTATTCACCCAGGTGTGTGTGTACTATCACCCAGGTGTGTGTGTGTACTATTCACCCAGGTGTGTGTGTACTATTAACCCAGGTGTGTGTGTGTGTACTATTCACCCAGGTGTGTGTGTGTACTATTCACCCAGGTGTGTGTGTACTATTCACCCAGGTGTGTGTGTTACTATTCACCCAGGTGTGTGTGTGTTACTATTCACCCAGGTGTGTGTGTGTTACTATTCACCCAGGTGTGTGTGTGTTACTATTCACCCAGGTGTGTGTGTGTACTATTCACCCAGGTGTGTGTGTGTACTATTCACCCAGGTGTGTGTGTGTACTATTCACCCAGGTGTGTGTGTGTTACTATTCACCCAGGTGTGTGTGTGTACTATTCACCCAGGTGTGTGTGTGTACTATTCACCCAGGTGTGTGTGTGTACTATTCACCCAGGTGTGTGTGTGTACTATTCACCCAGGTGTGTGTGTGTACTATTCACCCAGGTGTGTGTGTGTGTACTATTCACCCAGGTGTGTGTGTGTGTACTATTCACCCAGGTGTGTGTGTGTACTATTCACCCAGGTGTGTGTGTACTATTCACCCAGGTGTGTGTGTGTACTATTCACCCAGGTGTGTGTGTGTACTATTCACCCAGGTGTGTGTGTGTACTATTCACCCAGGTGTGTGTGTGTTACTATTCACCCAGGTGTGTGTGTACTATTCACCCAGGTGTGTGTGTGTTACTATTCACCCAGGTGTGTGTGTGTACTATTCACCCAGGTGTGTGTGTGTTACTATTCACCCAGGTGTGTGTGTACTATTCACCCAGGTGTGTGTGTACTATTCACCCAGGTGTGTGTGTTACTATTCACCCAGGTGTGTGTGTGTGTACTATTCACCCAGGTGTGTGTGTACTATTCACCCAGGTGTGTGTGTGTGTACTATTCACCCAGGTGTGTGTATACTATTCACCCAGGTGTGTGTGTACTATTCACCCAGGTGTGTGTGTACTATTCACCCAGGTGTGTGTGTGTTACTATTCACCCAGGTGTGTGTGTGTACTATTCACCCAGGTGTGTGTGTTACTATTCACCCAGGTGTGTGTGTGTTACTATTCACCCAGGTGTGTGTGTGTACTATTCACCCAGGTGTGTGTGTTACTATTCACCCAGGTGTGTGTGTGTTACTATTCACCCAGGTGTGTGTGTGTTACTATTCACCCAGGTGTGTGTGTGTACTATTCACCCAGGTGTGTGTATACTATTCACCCAGGTGTGTGTGTACTATTCACCCAGGTGTGTGTGTGTTACTATTCACCCAGGTGTGTGTGTGTACTATTCACCCAGGTGTGTGTGTTACTATTCACCCAGGTGTGTGTGTGTTTACTATTCACCCAGGTGTGTGTGTGTACTATTCACCCAGGTGTGTGTGTACTATTCACCCAGGTGTGTGTGTACTATTCACCCAGGTGTGTGTGTGTACTATTCACCCAGGTGTGTGTGTGTACTATTCACCCAGGTGTATGTGTTACTATTCACCCAGGTGTGTGTGTGTACTATTCACCCAGGTGTGTGTGTACTATTCATCCAGGTGTGTGTGTTACTATTCACCCAGGTGTGTGTGTGTACTATTCATCCAGGTGTGTGTGTGTGTTACTATTCACCCAGGTGTGTGTGTGTGTACTATTCATCCAGGTGTGTGTGTGTACTATTCACCCAGGTGTGTGTGTGTGTACTATTCACCCAGGTGTGTGTGTTACTATTCACCCAGGTGTGTGTGTGTACTATTACCCAGGTGTGTGTGTGTGTGTGTGTGTGTGTACTATTCATCCAGGTGTGTGTGTGTACTATTCACCCAGGTGTGTGTGTGTACTATTCACCCAGGTGTGTGTGTGTACTATTACCCAGGTGTGTGTGTACTATCACCCAGGTGTGTGTGTGTGTACTATTCACCCAGGTGTGTGTGTGTGTACTATTCACACATGTGTGTGTGTGTTACTATTCACCCAGGTGTGTGTGTGTACTATTCACCCAGGTGTGTGTGTGTACTATTCATCCAGGTGTGGTGTGTACTATTACCCAGGTGTGTGTGTACTATCACCCAGGTGTGTGTGTGTTACTATTCACCCAGGTGTGTGTGTGTGTACTATTCACCCAGGTGTGTGTGTGTGTTACTATTCACCCAGGTGTGTGTGTGTACTATTCACCCAGGTGTGTGTGTGTGTTACTATTCACCCAGGTGTGTGTGTGTACTATTCACCCAGGTGTGTGTGTGTGTGTGTACTATTCACCCAGGTATGTGTGTGTACTATTCACCCAGGTGTGTGTGTTACTATTCACCCAGGTGTGTGTACTATTCACCCAGGTGTGTGTGTGTTACTATTCACCCAGGTGTGTGTGTTACTATTCACCCAGGTGTGTGTGTTACTATTCACCCAGGTGTGTGTGTGTACTATTCACCCAGGTGTGTGTGTGTACTATTCACCCAGGTGTGTGTACTATTCACCCAGGTGTGTGTGTGTTACTATTCACCCAGGTGTGTGTGTTACTATTCACCCAGGTGTGTGTGTTACTATTCACCCAGGTGTGTGTGTGTACTATTCACCCAGGTGTGTGTGTGTACTATTCACCCAGGTGTGTGTGTTACTATTCACCCAGGTGTGTGTGTGTACTATTCACCCAGGTGTGTGTGTGTACTATTCACCCAGGTGTGTGTGTGTTACTATTCACCCAGGTGTGTGTGTGTGTACTATTCACCCAGGTGTGTGTGTGTTACTATTCACCCAGGTGTGTGTGTGTGTACTATTCACCCAGGTGTGTGTGTGTACTATTCACCCAGGTGTGTGTGTACTATTCACCCAGGTGTGTGTGTGTTACTATTCACCCAGGTGTGTGTGTTACTATTCACCCAGGTGTGTGTGTGTACTATTCACCCAGGTGTGTGTGTACTATTCACCCAGGTGTGTGTGTGTTTACTATTCACCCAGGTGTGTGTGTTACTATTCACCCAGGTGTGTGTGTGTACTATTCACCCAGGTGTGTGTGTTACTATTCACCCAGGTGTGTGTGTTACTATTCACCCAGGTGTGTGTGTACTATTCACCCAGGTGTGTGTGTGTACTATTCACCCAGGTGTGTGTGTGTACTATTCACCCAGGTGTGTGTGTGTTACTATTCATCCAGGTGTGTGTGTGTTACTATTCACCCAGGTGTGTGTGTGTACTATTCACCCAGGTGTGTGTGTGTGTTACTATTCACCCAGGTGTGTGTGTGTGTTACTATTCACCCAGGTGTGTGTGTGTGTACTATTCACCCAGGTGTGTGTGTGTGTACTATTCACCCAGGTGTGTGTGTGTGTACTATTCACCCAGGTGTGTGTGTGTACTATTCACCCAGGTGTGTGTGTGTACTATTCACCCAGGTGTGTGTGTGTACTATTCACCCAGGTGTGTGTGTGTTACTATTCACCCAGGTGTGTGTGTGTACTATTCACCCAGGTGTGTGTGTGTACTATTCACCCAGGTGTGTGTGTGTTACTATTCACCCAGGTGTGTGTGTACTATTCACCCAGGTGTGTGTGTGTTACTATTCACCCAGGTGTGTGTGTGTACTATTCACCCAGGTGTGTGTGTACTATTCACCCAGGTGTGTGTGTGTGTACTATTCACCCAGGTGTGTGTGTTACTATTCACCCAGGTGTGTGTGTGTGTACTATTCACCCAGGTGTGTGTGTACTATTCACCCAGGTGTGTGTGTGTTACTATTCACCCAGGTGTGTGTGTGTGTTACTATTCACCCAGGTGTGTGTGTACTATTCACCCAGGTGTGTGTGTGTTACTATTCACCCAGGTGTGTGTGTGTACTATTCACCCAGGTGTGTGTGTTACTATTCACCCAGGTGTGTGTGTGTTACTATTCACCCAGGTGTGTGTGTGTACTATTCACCCAGGTGTGTGTGTACTATTCACCCAGGTGTGTGTGTACTATTCACCCAGGTGTGTGTGTTACTATTCACCCAGGTGTGTGTGTGTTACTATTCACCCAGGTGTGTGTGTGTACTATTCACCCAGGTGTGTGTGTACTATTCACCCAGGTGTATGTGTTACTATTCACCCAGGTGTGTGTGTGTACTATTCACCCAGGTGTGTGTGTGTTACTATTCACCCAGGTGTGTGTGTTACTATTCACCCAGGTGTGTGTGTACTATTCACCCAGGTGTGTGTGTACTATTCATCCAGGTGTGTGTGTTACTATTCACCCAGGTGTGTGTGTGTACTATTCATCCAGGTGTGTGTGTGTGTTACTATTCACCCAGGTGTGTGTGTGTACTATTCATCCAGGTGTGTGTGTGTACTATTCACCCAGGTGTGTGTGTGTGTACTATTCACCCAGGTGTGTGTGTGTGTACTATTCATCCAGGTGTGTGTGTGTGTACTATTCACCCAGGTGTGTGTGTGTACTATTCACCCAGGTGTGTGTGTGTACTATTCATCCAGGTGTGTGTGTGTACTATTCACCCAGGTGTGTGTGTTACTATTCACCCAGGTGTGTGTGTACTATTCACCCAGGTGTGTGTGTGTGTACTATTCACCCAGGTGTGTGTGTACTATTCACCCAGGTGTGTGTGTACTATTCACCCAGGTGTGGTGTGTACTATTCACCCAGGTGTGTGTGTGTACTATTCACCCAGGTGTGTGTGTGTACTATTCACCCAGGTGTGTGTGTGTTACTATTCATCCAGGTGTGTGTGTGTACTATTCACCCAGGTGTGTGTGTTACTATTCACCCAGGTGTGTGTGTGTGTACTATTCACCCAGGTGTGTGTGTACTATTCACCCAGGTGTGTGTGTGTACTATTCACCCAGGTGTGTGTGTACTATTCACCCAGGTGTGTGTGTGTACTATTCACCCAGGTGTGTGTGTGTACTATTCACCCAGGTGTGTGTGTGTTACTATTCACCCAGGTGTGTGTGTGTACTATCACCCAGGTGTGTGTGTTACTATTCACCCAGGTGTGTGTGTGTACTATTCACCCAGGTGTGTGTGTGTACTATTCACCCAGGTGTGTGTGTGTACTATTCACCCAGGTGTATGTGTTACTATTCACCCAGGTGTGTGTGTGTACTATTCACCCAGGTGTGTGTGTGTGTTACTATTCACCCAGGTGTGTGTGTGTACTATTCACCCAGGTGTGTGTGTGTGTACTATTCACCCAGGTGTGTGTGTGTACTATTCACCCAGGTGTGTGTGTGTACTATTCACCCAGGTGTGTGTGTACTATTCACCCAGGTGTGTGTGTACTATTCACCCAGGTGTGTGTGTGTACTATTCACCCAGGTGTGTGTGTGTACTATTCACCCAGGTGTGTGTGTACTATTCATCCAGGTGTGTGTGTTACTATTCACCCAGGTGTGTGTGTGTTACTATTCACCCAGGTGTGTGTGTGTTACTATTCACCCAGGTGTGTGTGTGTTACTATTCACCCAGGTGTGTGTGTGTTACTATTCACCCAGGTGTGTGTGTGTACTATTCACCCAGGTGTGTGTGTGTACTATTCACCCAGGTGTGTGTGTACTATTCACCCAGGTGTGTGTGTGTACTATTCACCCAGGTGTGTGTGTGTTACTATTCACCCAGGTGTGTGTGTGTTACTATTCACCCAGGTGTGTGTGTGTTACTATTCACCCAGGTGTGTGTGTGTACTATTCACCCAGGTGTGTGTGTGTTACTATTCACCCAGGTGTGTGTGTGTACTATTCACCCAGGTGTGTGTGTGTACTATTCACCCAGGTGTGTGTGTGTTACT
The DNA here is from genome assembly GCF_905237065.1 of Salmo salar. Taxonomy (NCBI): domain Eukaryota; kingdom Metazoa; phylum Chordata; class Actinopteri; order Salmoniformes; family Salmonidae; genus Salmo; species Salmo salar. The sequence goes on along the minus strand of NW_025547894.1, from coordinate 53,189 downwards.
ATTCATCCAGGTGTGTGTGTGTTACTATTCACCCAGGTGTGTGTGTGTACTATTCACCCAGGTGTGTGTGTGTTACTATTCACCCAGGTGTGTGTGTGTACTATTCACCCAGGTGTGTGTGTGTTACTATTCACCCAGGTGTGTGTGTGTTACTATTCACCCAGGTGTGTGTGTGTTACTATTCACCCAGGTGTGTGTGTTACTATTCACCCAGGTGTGTGTGTGTTACTATTCACCCAGGTGTGTGTGTGTACTATTCACCCAGGTGTGTGTGTGTACTATTCACCCAGGTGTGTGTGTGTACTATTCACCCAGGTGTGTGTGTGTGTACTATTCACCCAGGTGTGTGTGTGTACTATTCACCCAGGTGTGTGTGTGTACTATTCACCCAGGTGTGTGTGTGTTACTATTCACCCAGGTGTGTGTGTGTACTATCACCCAGGTGTGTGTGTTACTATTCACCCAGGTGTGTGTGTACTATTCACCCAGGTGTGTGTGTGTGTACTATTCACCCAGGTGTGTGTGTGTTACTATTCACCCAGGTGTGTGTGTGTACTATTCACCCAGGTGTGTGTGTGTACTATTCACCCAGGTGTGTGTGTACTATTCACCCAGGTGTGTGTGTGTACTATTCACCCAGGTGTGTGTGTGTTACTATTCACCCAGGTGTGTGTGTGTTACTATTCACC
>NW_025547894.1:17500-47500 GCF_905237065.1 Salmo salar | reverse complement strand
CTTCGAGGAAGATGGCCTTATCTCTGGCGTTACCAAATAAATGTACATGTTATTCAATCATTTAATCCAAAACTGTTGGTCATCAACGAGCGGCGGCTACGTAGCCACGTTGCTCAAGTAAAACTTGGTTTTATTTACTACGCTTGATCGCGCTGCAAGTCCCGCCTCTCCCATCTCCTCATTGGTTTATAGGTGCATATACCAACGTGGGTGATTGACAGATGAACTGAGGTCCACACTCCAGTCCAGTTGATGGTGGTAATGCACCTTAAAGTTGGTTACCAACTGACATATAGGAGCATGGTTCTGGATGGGGGAGGAGCAAGGTTCTGGATGGGGGAGGAGCAGGGTTCTGGATGGGGGAGGAGCAAGGTTCTGGATGGGGGAGGAGCAAGGTTCTGGATAGGGGAGGAGCAGGGTTCTGGATGGGGGAGGAGCAAGGTTCTGGATGGGGGAGGAGCAAGGTTCTGGATGGGGAGGAGTAGGTTTCTGGATGGTTCTGGATGGGGAGGCACAGGGTTCTGGATGGGGAGGAGCTGTGCATTCCTGTCCACATGACAACTTGTTTCTCTTCCCTTCCGTTCTGCTGGTCCCCTTCCTGGGGTCCGTCTCCATATTCTCACATACAACACATGCTCTTTCTAAAGCATGACTTCCCAAACGTTTATGATCGAGTAGGAATAGGGGCAGGGTGTATGGGGTAGTGAGTGAGGGTGTAGGGGGTAGTGAGTGGGGGTGTGAGCGAGGTGTAGGGGATAGGAGTGGGGGTATAAGCGTGGGTGTGGGGGTAGTGAGTGGGGGTGTAAGGGGTAGCGAGGGGTGGGGGTGTAGGGGGGTAGGAGCGGGGGTGTGGGGGGTAGGAGTTGGGGTGTAGGGTGTAAGCGAGGTGTAGGGGGTAGGGTGGGGTGTAGGGTGTGGCGAGTGTGTAGGGGTAGGAGTGGGGGTGTAGGGGGTAGCGAGTGTGTAGGGGTAGGAGTGGGGGTGTGGGGGTAGCGAGGTGTAGGGGGTGGAGTGGGGGTGTAGGGTGTAGCGAGGGTTTAGGGGTAGGAGTGGGGTGTAGGGGGTAGCGAGGTGTAGGGGTAGGAGCGGGGGTGTAGGGGGTAGGAGTGGGGGTGTAGCGAGGGTGTAGGGGGTAGTGAGTGGGGGTGTAGGGTGTAAGCGAGGGGTAGTGAGCGAGGTGTAGGGGGTAGTGAGCGAGGGTGTATGGGGTAGGAGTGGGGGTGTAGGGTGTAGGAGTGGGGGTGTAGGGGGGTAGGAGTGGGGGTGTAGGGGGTAGCGAGGTGTAGGGTGTAGCGAGGGTGTAGGGGTAGTGAGCGAGGGTGTATGGGGTAGTGAGCGAGGGTGTAGGGGGGTAGGTGTAGGGGGTAGGAGTGGGGTGTAGGGTGTAGGAGTGGGGGTGTAGGGGTAGGAGTGGGGGTGTAGGGTGTAAGCGAGGGTGGAGGCCCTGCTCCTTGTTAGCAGGGCAAGAGGTCACGGTGTTTACAATATAGAGTTAATAACCCAGGCCGTGTGGCGCTAAACACGCCAAGACAGCACACGCTAACACAACCTCTGGACACTCTAGTCTCTCTCTCCACATGCGTGTGAAATTACCTCCTCTCTCTTTTCCAGATACCAACGACTGTAATCCCCAACCGTGGTAAGTGGAACACATTTCCTCTACTTTGCCCCGTACCGAAGTTCAAATAGTATTTCAAATCGATCAAAAACATTTTCTATAGCCCGCCTGCCTGCCAGATGGGTGGGTTCTGGCCCAGATACATTATTTGAAATGATGGCGAATAGTATTTGAACCCAGGTTTGTTCTGCAGTCTGTACTGAAGTTTCTCACATGCAGTTCGTTCTCTGTCTCTCTCTGCGTCTGTCTCTCTCTGCGTCTGTCTCTCTCTGCGTCTGTCTCTCTCTGCGTCTGTCTCTCTCTGCGTCTGTCTCTCTCTGCGTCTGTCTCTCTCTGCGTCTGTCTCTCGGTCTCTGTCTCGGTCTCTGTCTCGGTCTGTCTCTCTCTCTGTGCTCCAGTCTAACCCTGTTGTTCTCTGTGCTCCAGTCTAACCCTGTTGTTCTCTGTGCTCCAGTCTAACCCTGTTGTTCTCTGTCCTCCAGTCTAACCCTGTTGTTCTCTGTGCTCCAGTCTAACCCTGTTGTTCTCTGTTCTCCCCCCTAACCCTGTTGTTCTCTGTCCTCCCCCCTAACCCTGTTGTTCTCTGTGCTCCAGTCTAACCCTGTTGTTCTCTGTGCTCCAGTCTAACCCTGTTGTTCTCTGTTCTCCCCCCTAACCCTGTTGTTCTCTGTGCTCCAGTCTAACCCTGTTGTTCTCTGTGCTCCAGTCTAACCCTGTTGTTCTCTGTGCTCCAGTCTAACCCTGTTGTTCTCTGTGCTCCAGTCTAACCCTGTTGTTCTCTGTTCTCCCCCCTAACCCTGTTGTTCTCTGTGCTCCAGTCTAACCCTGTTGTTCTCTGTTCTCCCCCTAACCCTGTTGTTCTCTGTGCTCCCCCTAACCTTGTTGTTCTCTGTTCTCCTCCCTAACCCTGTTGTTCTCTGTGCTCCCCCCTAACCCTGTTGTTCTCTGTTCTCCTCCCTAACCCTGTTGTTCTCTGTGCTCCAGTCTAACCCTGTTGTTCTCTGTTCTCCTCCCTAACCCTGTTGTTCTCTGTTCTCCTCCCTAACCCTGTTGTTCTCTGTGCTCCTCCCTAACCCTGTTGTTCTCTGTCCTCCCCCCTAACCCTGTTGTTCTCTGTGCTCCAGTCTAACCCTGTTGTTCTCTGTTCTCCTCCCTAACCCTGTTGTTCTCTGTTCTCCTCCCTAACCCTGTTGTTCTCTGTGCTCCTCCCTAACCCTGTTGTTCTCTGTCCTCCCCCCTAACCCTGTTGTTCTCTGTGCTCCAGTCTAACCCTGTTGTTCTCTGTGCTCCAGTCTAACCCTGTTGTTCTCTGTGCTCCAGTCTAACCCTGTTGTTCTCTGTGCTCCAGTCTAACCCTGTTGTTCTCTGTGCTCCAGTCTAACCCTGTTGTTCTCTGTGCTCCAGTCTAACCCTGTTGTTCTCTGTGCTCCTCCCTAACCCTGTTGTTCTCTGTTCTCCTCCCTAACCCTGTTGTTCTCTGTGCTCCTCCCTAACCCTGTTGTTCTCTGTGCTCCAGTCTAACCCTGTTGTTCTCTGTGCTCCAGTCTAACCCTGTTGTTCTCTGTCCTCCAGTCTAACCCTGTTGTTCTCTGTGCTCCAGTCTAACCCTGTTGTTCTCTGTTCTCCCCCCTAACCCTGTTGTTCTCTGTTCTCCTCCCTAACCCTGTTGTTCTCTGTCCTCCAGTCTAACCCTGTTGTTCTCTGTGCTCCCCCCTAACCCTGTTGTTCTCTGTTCTCCTCCCTAACCCTGTTGTTCTCTGTGCTCCAGTCTAACCCTGTTGTTCTCTGTTCTCCTCCCTAACCCTGTTGTTCTCTGTGCTCCAGTCTGACCCTGTTGTTCTCTGTGCTCCAGTCTAACCCTGTTGTTCTCTGTGCTCCAGTCTAACCCTGTTGTTCTCTGTGCTCCAGTCTAACCCTGTTGTTCTCTGTGCTCCAGTCTAACCCTGTTGTTCTCTGTGCTCCAGTCTAACCCTGTTGTTCTCTGTGCTCCAGTCTAACCCTGTTGTTCTCTGTGCTCCAGTCTAACCCTGTTGTTCTCTGTTCTCCAGTCTAACCCTGTTGTTCTCTGTCCTCCAGTCTAACCCTGTTGTTCTCTGTCCTCCAGTCTAACCCTGTTGTTCTCTGTGCTCCTCCCTAACCCTGTTGTTCTCTGTCCTCCCCCCTAACCCATGAAATGATTCATCATGTCAAATAATGGTAGTACTAGTTATGGTAGTACTAGTTATGGTAGTACTGGTTATGGTAGTACTAGTTATGGCAGTACTAGTTATGGCAGTACTAGTTATTGCAGTACTGGTTATGGTTGTACTGGTTATGGTAGTACTAGTTATGGTAGTACTGGTTATGGTAGTACTGGTTATGGTAGTACTGGTTATGGTAGTACTGGTTATGGCAGTACTGGTTATGGCAGTACTGGTTATGGCAGTACTAGTTATGGTAGTACTGGTTATGGTAGTACTGGTTATGGTAGTACTAGTTATGGTAGTACTGGTTATGGCAGTACTAGTTATGGCAGTACTAGTTATGGCAGTACTGGTTATGGTTGTACTGGTTATGGTAGTACTAGTTATGGTAGTACTGGTTATGGTAGTACTGGTTATGGCAGTACTGGTTATGGCAGTACTGGTTATGGCAGTACTGGTTATGGTAGTACTGGTTATGGTAGTACTGGTTATGGTAGTACTAGTTATGGTAGTACTGGTTATGGTAGTACTGGTTATGGTAGTACTGGTTATGGCAGTACTGGTTATGGCAGTACTGGTTATGGCAGTACTGGTTATGGTAGTACTAGTTATGGTAGTACTGGTTATGATAGTACTAGTTATGGTAGTACTAGTTATGGTAGTACTGGTTATGGTAGTACTGGTTATGGTAGTACTAGTCATGTTGGATATAGATATCCCCCTGCCCTTCCTAGTTTGATCTATGTCCCAAATTGCACCCTATTCCCTAAATAGAACACTACTTTAGACCAGGACCCATAGGGCTCTGTGTAGAGGATAAGGGTGTCATTTGGGACGTAGGCTGAGAGACTTCAGTTTGACCAAGATATTTTGATGTTGAACTGAGACTGAACCCTCCCTCTGTCTCTCTCCGTCTCCCTCCCTCTCTCTCTCTCTCTCTCTCTCTCTCTCTCTCTCTCTCTCTCTCTCTCTCTCTCTCTCTCTCTCTCTCTCTCTCTCTCTCTCTCTCTCTCTCTCTCTCTCTCTCCGTCTCTCTCTCCCTCTCTCTCTCCGTCTCTCTCCGTCTCTCTCTCCGTCTCTCCGTCTCTCTCTCTCTCTCTCTCTCTCTCTCTCTCTCTCTCCCTCTCTCTCTCCGTCTCTCTCTCCGTCTCTCTCTCCCTCTCTCTCTCCGTCTCTCTCCGTCTCTCTCCGTCTCTCTCTCCGTCTCTCTCTCCTCTCTCTCTCCGTCTCTCTCCCCGTCTCTCTCTCTCTCTCTCCCTCTCTCTCTCCGTCTCTCTCCCTCTCTCTCTCCGTCTCTCTCCCTCTCTCTCTCCGTCTCTCTCTCTCTCTCTCCCTCTCTCTCTCCGTCTCTCTCCCTCTCTCTCCCTCTCTCTCTCCCTCTCTCTCCGTCTCTCTCCCTCTCTCTCCTCTCTCTCTCCGTCTCTCTCCGTCTCTCTCCCTCTCTCTCTCCGTCTCTCTCCGTCTCTCTCCGTCTCTCTCTCTCGTCTCTCTCCGTCTCTCTCCGTCTCTCCCTCCGTCTCTCTCCGTCTCTCTCCGTCTCTCTCCCTCTCTCTCTCCGTCTCTCTCCCTCTCCTCTCCTCACTTCTCTCCTCTCTCTCTCCGTCTCTCTCCGTCTCTCTCCGTCTCTCTCCCTCTCCTCACCTCTACTATCTCCCCCTCCTCTCCTCTCCTCACCCCTCCTCCCCTCTCACCCCTTCTCTACTCTCCTCCCTTCTCTCCTCTCCCTCTCCTCTCCTCACCTCTCTACTATCTACCCCTCCTCTCCTCTCCTCACCCCTCCTCCCCTCTCACCCCTTCTCTACTCTCCTCCCTTCTCTCCTCTCCCTCTCCTCTCCTCACCTCTCTACTATCTCCCCCTCCTCTCCTCTCCTCACCCCTCCTCTCCTCTCTCCCTCCCTCCTCCCCTCTCACCCCTTCTCTACTCTCCTCCCTTCTCTCCTCTCCCCCTCCTCTCTTACCCTCCTGTCCTCTCCTCTTCTCCTGTCCTCTCCTCCTTCTCTCTTCTCCTGTCCTCTCCTCTCCTCCCTCCTCCCCTCTCACCCCTTCTCTCCTCTCCTCTCCCCTCCTCTCCTCTCTCCCTCCCTCCTCCCCTCTCACCCCCTTCTCCCCTCTCCTCTCCTCTCTCCTCGTCCTCTCCTCCTCTCCAGTTATAACAGTGGGACCTGTGTGGATGGTGATAACTGGTATCGCTGTGAGTGCACTCCAGGGTTCGCTGGACCAGACTGCAGGATCAGTACGTATTAACATGGACTCCCCCCTCCTCACCCACCCTGCCTCACCCACCCTGCCTCACTCACCCCCACCCTGCCTCACCCCACCCTGCCTCACTCACCCCACCCTGCCTCACCCCACCCTGCCTCACCCCACCCTGCCTCACCCCACCCTCCTCACCCACCCTGCCTCAACCCACCCTGCCTCACCCCACCCTGCCTCACCCAAGCTGCCTCACCCCACCCTGCCTCACCCACCCTGCTAGTTAAATAAAGGTTAAAAAAACATGTGAGATATTTGATTGTCAGTCCAAAAAATCTAACTTCAAAAGAGTGTCGTTAATAAAGGCATAATGTCAAACATAATTGGATCGTTCCTGACTGCTATAATATGAGTCTCGTGTGTGTGTGTGTGTGTGTGTGTGTGTGTGTGTGTGTGTGTGTGTGTGTGTGTGTGTGTGTGTGTGTGTGTGTGTGTGTGTGTGTGTGTGTGTGTGTGTGTGTGTGTGTGTGTGTGTGTCAGATATCAACGAATGCCAGTCCTCGCCATGTGCCTTTGGTGCAACCTGTGTTGATGAAATCAATGGCTTCCACTGCCTGTGTCCCCAAGACCGATCAGGACCACGTTGTCAGGACGGTAAGGATCTCTGAAAACACTAGCTCACGATCTCTCTCTGTCATAGGATCTCTGAAAACACTAGCTCACGATCTCTCTCTGTCATAGGATCTCTGAAAACACGAGCTCACGATCTCTCTCTGTCATAGGATCTCTGAAAACACGAGCTCACGATCTCTCTGTCATAGGATCTCTGAAAACACTAGCTCACGATCTCTCTCTGTCATAGGATCTCTGAAAACACGAGCTCACGATCTCTGAAAACACTAGCTCACGATCTCTCTCTTTCATAGGATCTCTGAAAACACGAGCTCACGATCTCTCTGTCATAGGATCTCTGAAAACACTAGGTCACGATCTCTCTCTGTCATAGGATCTCTGAAAACACTAGCTCACGATCTCTCTCTGTCATAGGATCTCTGAAAATACTAGCTCACGAATCTCTCTGTCATAGGATCTCTGAAAACACTAGCTCACGATCTCTGAAAACACTAGGTCACGATCTCTCTCTGTCATAGGATCTCTGAAAACACTAGCTCACGATCTCTGAAAACACTAGGTCACGATCTCTCTCTGTCATAGGATCTCTGAAAACAACTGTACACCGTCTGCTGTTAGCCTAGGCTACGGTTAGCCAGAAGGTACCGGAATAACACCCTGAAAACACCCCGAAAACGACTGTACACCGGCTAACGGCAGACGGTGTACAGTTGTTTTCAGGGTGCTATTCCGGTACCTTCTGGCTAACCGTAGCCTAGGCTAACGGCAGACGGTGTACAGTTGTTTTCAGGGTGCTATTCCGGTACCTTCTGGCTAACCGTAGCCTAGGCTAACAGCAGTAGCCAGGCCTGGCGGCAGGAGTAACACAACCCGTAGCCAGGACTGGCGGCAGGAGTAACACAACCCGTAGCCAGACCGGGGCAGAATAGGGATACAAAATTGAGGGGGCATAATATTCCAACTAAAGGGGCATTGCCCCCCTCGTGTCTCCGGGCCTGCCTATAGCCCATGAGAGAGAAAATGAGCTTGAAAATAAAATGATCACTTTCTGCGCCCTCAGAACTAAAGGCTACATTTACAGTAACTACATACATTTACAGTGCGCAACTGTAAACAATGACAGCCACGAGCTCAACGACAGCAGCAGGAGCTCAGCGTCAGCCACGCGACGTCTTTAGCAGCAGGAGCTCAACGTCAGCCACGCGACGTCTGTAGCAGCAGGAGCTCAACGTCAGCCACGCGACGTCTGTAGCAGCAGGAGCTCAACGTCAGCCACGCGACGTCTGTAGCAGCAGGAGCTCAACGTCAGCCACGCGACGTCTGTAGCATCAGGAGCTCAACGTCAGCCACGCGACGTCTGTAGCAGCAGGAGCTCAACGTCAGCCACGCGACGTCTGTAGCAGCAGGAGCTCAACGTCAGCCACGCGACGTCTGTAGCAGCAGGAGCTCAACGTCAGCCACGCGACGTCTGTAGCAGCAGGAGCTCAACGTCAGCCACGCGGCGTCTGTAGCAGCAGGAGCTCAACGTCAGCCACGCGACGTCTGTAGCAGCAGGAGCTCAACGTCAGCCACGCGACGTCTGTAGCAGCAGGAGCTCAACGTCAGCCACGCGACGTCTGTAGCAGCAGGAGCTCAGAGACAGCCACGCGACGTCTGTAGTGCCCGGAGCTCAGAGACAGCCACGCGACGTCTGTAGTGCCCGGAGCTCAGAGACAGCCACGCGACGTCTGTAGTGCCCGGAGCTCAGAGACAGCCACGCGACGTCTTTAGCAGCAGGAGCTCAACGACGTCTGTAGCAGCAGGAGCTCAGCGACGTCTTTAGCAGCAGGAGCTCAGCGACGTCTGTAGCAGCAGGAGGTCAGCGACGTCTTTAGCAGCAGGAGCTCAGCGACGTCTGTAGCAGCAGGAGGTCAACGACGTCTGTAGCAGCAGGAGGTCAGCGACGTCTTTAGCAGCAGGAGGTCAGCGACGTCTTTAGCAGCAGGAGGTCAGCGACGTCTGTAGCAGCAGGAGGTCAACGACGTCTTTAGCAGCAGGAGCTCAGCGACGTCTGTAGCAGCAGGAGGTCAGCGACGTCTGTAGCAGCAGGAGGTCAGCGACGTCTTTAGCAGCAGGAGCTCAGCGACGTCTGTAGCAGCAGGAGGTCAGCGACGTCTGTAGCAGCAGGAGGTCAGCGACGTCTTTAGCAGCAGGAGGTCAGCGACGTCTTTAGCAGCAGGAGGTCAGCGACGTCTTTAGCAGCAGGAGCTCAGCGACGTCTTTAGCAGCAGGAGCTCAACGACGTCTTTAGCAGCAGGAGGTCAGCGACGTCTTTAGCAGCAGGAGGCCAGCGCACCATAGGCTACAGAAACGCTACATTCTGAAGTTTGTTGTTTTATTAAGTTAAGGGTTTCAAATGTCATGGAACAGGAAACATAACGTGGCTTAATAGGGAGTTGGGCCACCATGAGCCAGAACAGCTTCAATTCATCTTGGCATAGATTCTGGAAGTGTTTCCACTATTTTTGCAGTTATATCCTTGTGTGTAACAATGTAACATCATGGACAATTTCATTTAGACAAAGCGTTTTCATTGTTAAAATTGCTACCTAACAAAAGTTCTCAAATAATGAATACTGTCTCACAAGTGTTTCTCTACTAACGTTCGTTTGGAAATGAAATGATATGCGGATATTCAATTAAATATGCCCATCCCAACTCTTTCACTCGCTCTCTCTTTCAGTCGCTCTCTCTTTCAGTCACTCTCACTTTCAGTCGCTCTCTCTTTCAGTCACTCTCTTTGTCGCTCTCTCTTTCACTCGCTCTCTCTTTCACTCGCTCTCACTTTCAGTCGCTCTCTCTTTCAGTCACTCTCTTTCAGTCACTCTCTCTTTCAGTCACTCTCTCTTTCAGTCGCTCTCTCTTTGTCGCTCTCTCTTTCACTCGCTCTCTCTGTCACTCTCTTTCACTCGCTCTCTCTTTCACTCGCTCTCTCTTTCAGTAACTCTCTCTTTCAGTAACTCTCTCTTTCAGTCACTCTCTTTGTCACTCTCTGTCACTCTTTCTTTCACTCGCTCTCTCTTTCAGTAACTCTCTTTCAGTCACTCTCTTTGTCTCTTTCAGTCACTCTCTTTCAGTCACTCTCTTTCAGTCACTCTCTTTCAGTCACTCTCTCTTTCAGTCGCTCTCTCTTTCTGTCGCTCTCTCTTTCTGTCGCTCTCTCTTTCTGTCGCTCTCTCTTTCTGTCGCTCTCTCTTTCAGTCGCTCTCTCTTTCAGTCGCTCTCTCTTTCTGTCGCTCTCTCTTTCACTCGCTCTCTCTTTCAGTCGCTCTCTTTGTCGCTCTCTCTTTCACTCGCTCTCTCTTTCAGTCGCTCTCTTTGTCGCTCTCTCTTTGTCGCTCTCTTTCACTCGCTCTCTCTTTCACTCGCTCTCTCTTTCAGTAACTCTCTCAGTAACTCTCTTTGTCTCTTTCAGTCACTCTCTTTCAGTCACTCTCTTTCAGTCACTCTCTTTCAGTCGCTCTCTCTTTCAGTCGCTCTCTCTTTCAGTCGCTCTCTCTTTCAGTCGCTCTCACTTTCAGTCGCTCTCTCTTTCAGTCACTCTCTTTCAGTCACTCTCTCTTTCAGTCGCTCTCTCTTTGTCGCTCTCTCTTTCACTCGCTCTCTCTGTCACTCTCTTTCACTCGCTCTCTCTTTCACTCGCTCTCTCTTTCAGTAACTCTCTCTTTCAGTAACTCTCTCTTTCAGTCACTCTCTTTGTCACTCTCTGTCACTCTTTCTTTCACTCGCTCTCTCTTTCAGTAACTCTCTTTCAGTCACTCTCTTTGTCTCTTTCAGTCACTCTCTTTCAGTCACTCTCTTTCAGTCACTCTCTTTCAGTCGCTCTCTCTTTCAGTCGCTCTCTCTTTCTGTCGCTCTCTCTTTCTGTCGCTCTCTCTTTCTGTCGCTCTCTCTTTCAGTCGCTCTCTCTTTCAGTCGCTCTCTCTTTCAGTCGCTCTCTTTCAGTCACTCTCTCTTTCAGTCACTCTCTCTTTCTGTCGTTCTCTCTTTCACTCGCTCTCTCTTTCACTCGCTCTCTCTTTCACTCGCTCTCTCTTTCAGTCGCTCTCTCTTTCTGTCGCTCTCTCTTTCTGTCGCTCTCTCTTTCAGTCGCTCTCTCTTTCTGTCGCTCTCTCTTTCTGTCGCTCTCTCTTTCTGTCGCTCTCTCTTTCTGTCGCTCTCTTTGTCGCTCTCTCTTTCACTCGCTCTCTCTTTCAGTCGCTCTCTTTGTCGCTCTCTCTTTGTCGCTCTCTCTTTGTCGCTCTCTCTTTGTCGCTCTCTTTCACTCGCTCTCTCTTTCACTCGCTCTCTCTTTCAGTAACTCTCTCAGTAACTCTCTTTGTCTCTTTCAGTCACTCTCTTTCAGTCACTCTCTTTCAGTCACTCTCTTTCAGTCGCTCTCTCTTTCTGTCGCTCTCTCTTTCTGTCGCTCTCTCTTTCAGTCGCTCTCTCTTTCACTCGCTCTCTCTTTCACTCGCTCTCTCTTTCACTCGCTCTCTCTTTCAGTCGCTCTCTCTTTCAGTCGCTCTGTCTTTCACTCGCTCTCTTTGTCACTCTCTCTTTGTCACTCTCTTTCACTCGCTCTCTCTTTCAGTAACTCTCTCTTTCAGTCACTCTCTTTCAGTCACTCTCTTTGTCACTCTCTGTCACTCTCTTTCACTCGCTCTCTCTTTCAGTAACTCTCTCTTTCAGTAACTCTCTCAGTAACTCTCTCTTTCAGTCACTCTCTTTGTCTCTTTCAGTCACTCTCTTTCAGTCACTCTCTTTCAGTCGCTCTCTTCGTCGCTCTCTTTCTGTCGCTCTCTTTGTCGCTCTCTCTCTTGTCGCTCTCTCTTTCAGTCGCTCTTTCAGTCGCTCTCTCTTTCAGTCGCTCTCTCTTTCAGTCGCTCTTCTTTCAGTCGTCTCTTTCGGTTCTCTTTCTCTTTCTGTGTCTCTAGTCTCCTCTTCAATCTTTCTCCTCACTTTCTGTCGCATCTCTTTGTCCTGTCTTTTATGTCTCTCTTTGTGTTACGCTCTTAACGGCTTCCTCTTTCGCTCGCTACTCTTCGGTAACTCTCTCAGTAACTACTCTTTGTCTCAGTCACTCTTTTCACGTCTCTCTTTCAGTCACTCTCATCTCCTCTCTTCTTCTAGCCGCTTTCTCTTTCATTGTCGTCTCTCTTACCTCGCTTCTCTTTCACTCTCTCTTTCACTCGCTCTCTCTTTCAGTCGCTCTCTCTTTCAGTCGCTCTGTCTTTCACTCGCTCTCTTTGTCACTCTCTCTTTGTCACTCTCTTTCACTCGCTCTCTCTTTCAGTAACTCTCTCTTTCAGTCACTCTCTTTCAGTCACTCTCTTTGTCACTCTCTGTCACTCTCTTTCACTCGCTCTCTCTTTCAGTAACTCTCTCTTTCAGTAACTCTCTCAGTAACTCTCTCTTTCAGTCACTCTCTTTGTCTCTTTCAGTCACTCTCTTTCAGTCACTCTCTTTCAGTCACTCTCTTTCAGTCGCTCTCTCTTTCAGTCGCTCTCTCTTTCTGTCGCTCTCTCTTTGTCGCTCTCTCTTTGTCGCTCTCTCTTTCAGTCGCTCTCTCTTTCAGTCGCTCTCTCTTTCAGTCGCTCTCTCTTTCAGTCGCTCTCTCTTTCTGTCGCTCTCTCTTTGTCGCTCTCTCTTTGTCGCTCTCTCTTTCAGTCACTCTCACTTTCAGTCGCTCTCTCTTTCAGTCGCTCTCTCTTTCAGTCGCTCTCTCTTTCAGTCACTCTCTTTGTCGCTCTCTCTTTCACTCGCTCTCTCTTTCAGTCGCTCTCTCTTTGTCGCTCTCTCTTTGTCGCTCTCTCTTTGTCGCTCTCTCTTTGTCGCTCTCTCTTTCACTCGCTCTCTCTTTCACTCGCTCTCTCTTTCAGTCACTCTCTTTCAGTCGCTCTCTCTTTCAGTCACTCTCTCTTTCACTCGCTCTCTCTTTCAGTCACTCTCTCTTTCACTCGCTCTCTTTGTCACTCTCTCTTTGTCACTCTCTTTCAGTAACTCTCTCTTTCAGTAACTCTCTCTTTCAGTCACTCTCTTTCAGTCACTCTCTTTCAGTCACTCTCTTTCACTCGCTCTCTCTTTCACTCGCTCTCTCTTTCAGTAACTCTCTCTTTCAGTAACTCTCTCTTTCAGTCACTCTCTTTGTCACTCTCTGTCACTCTTTCTTTCACTCGCTCTCTCTTTCAGTAACTCTCTTTCAGTCACTCTCTTTGTCTCTTTCAGTCACTCTCTTTCAGTCACTCTCTTTCAGTCACTCTCTTTCAGTCGCTCTCTCTTTCAGTCGCTCTCTCTTTCAGTCGCTCTCTCTTTCTGTCGCTCTCTCTTTCTGTCGCTCTCTCTTTCTGTCGCTCTCTCTTTCAGTCGCTCTCTCTTTCAGTCGCTCTCTCTTTCAGTCGCTCTCTTTCAGTCACTCTCTCTTTCAGTCGCTCTCTCTTTCTGTCGTTCTCTCTTTCAGTCGCTCTCTCTTTCACTCGCTCTCTCTTTCACTCGCTCTCTCTTTCACTCGCTCTCTCTTTCACTCGCTCTCTCTTTCAGTCGCTCTCTCTTTCTGTCGCTCTCTCTTTCAGTCGCTCTCTCTTTCTGTCGCTCTCTCTTTCTGTCGCTCTCTCTTTCACTCGCTTCTTCTCTTTCAGTCACTCTCTCACTTCTGTAGCTCTCTCTTTCAGTCACTCTCTCTTTCTGTCGCTCTCTCTTTCTGTCGCTCTCTCTTTCTGTCGCTCTCTCTTTCACTCGCTCTCTCTTTCACTCCGCTCTCTCTTTCACTCGCTCTCTCTTTCAGTCGCTCTCTTTCAGTCGCTCTTCTTTATCCTCTCTCTTTGTCACTCTCTCTTTCCTCTCTTTCACTCGCTCTCTCTTTCAGTAACTCTCTCTTTCAGTCACTCTCTTTCAGTCACTCTCTTTGTCACTCTCTGTCACTCTCTTTCACTCGCTCTCTCTTTCAGTAACTCTCTCTTTCAGTAACTCTCTCAGTAACTCTCTCTTTCAGTCACTCTCTTTGTCTCTTTCAGTCACTCTCTTTCAGTCACTCTCTTTCAGTCACTCTCTTTCAGTCGCTCTCTCTTTCAGTCGCTCTCTCTTTCTGTCGCTCTCTCTTTGTCGCTCTCTCTTTGTCGCTCTCTCTTTCAGTCGCTCTCTCTTTCAGTCGCTCTCTCTTTCAGTCGCTCTCTCTTTCAGTCGCTCTCTCTTTCAGTCGCTCTCTCTTTCTGTCGCTCTCTCTTTGTCGCTCTCTCTTTGTCGCTCTCTCTTTGTCGCTCTCTCTATCAGTCACTCTCACTTTCAGTCGCTCTCTCTTTCAGTCGCTCTCTCTTTCAGTCATTCTCTTTGTCGCTCTCTCTTTCAGTCGCTCTCTCTTTCACTCGCTCTCTCTTTCAGTCGCTCTCTCTTTGTCGCTCTCTCTTTGTCGCTCTCTCGTCGCTCTCTCTTTGTCGCTCTCTCTTTCACTCGCTCTCTCTTTCACTCGCTCTCTCTTTCAGTCACTCTCTTTCAGTCGCTCTCTCTTTCAGTCACTCTCTCTTTCACTCGCTCTCTCTTTCAGTCACTCTCTCTTTCACTCGCTCTCTTTGTCACTCTCTCTTTGTCACTCTCTGTCACTCTCTTTCAGTAACTCTCTCTTTCAGTAACTCTCTCTTTCAGTAACTCTCTCTTTCAGTCACTCTCTTTCAGTCACTCTCTTTCAGTCACTCTCTGTCTCACTCGCTCTCTCTTTCAGTAACTCTCTCTTTCAGTCACTCTCTGTCACTCTCTCTTTCAGTAACTCTCTCTTTCAGTAACTCTCTCTTTCAGTCATTCTCTTTCAGTCACTCTCTCATGCTCTCACACACACAGTCAGTAGAGATGACATGTACTGCGTGTTAAGTCTTGTGTATGTGTGTTCCAGTGACAGGGAGACCGTGCTCAGGGAACAGTCGTGTCACCCCTGATTTAGCCCAGTGGGATGATGACTGCAACACCTGCCAGTGCTTTAATGGGAAGATTACCTGTACTAGAGTACGTACCTACGCTTATTCTCTTACCTTTATTACCTTTACCTACAGTTGAACTTTACATACACTTAGGTTGGAGTCATTAAAACTCGTTTTTCAACCACTCTACAAATTTCTTGTTAACAAACTATAGTTTTGGCAAGTCGGTTAGGACATCTACTTTGTGCCTGACAAAAGTAATTTTTCCAACAATTGTTTACAGACAGATTATTTCACTTATAATTCACTGTATCACAATTCCAGTGGGTCAGAAGTTTACATACACAAAGTTGACTGTGCCTTTAAACAGCTTGGAAAATTCCAGAAAATGATGTCATGGCTTTAGGACCTTCTGATAGGCTAGTTGACATCATTTGAGTCAATTGGAGGTGTACCTGTGGATGTATTTCAAGGCCTACCTTCAAACTCAGTGTCTCTTTGCTTGTCATCATGGAAAAATCTAAAGATTCAGCCAAGACCTCAGGAAAGAAATTGTAGACCTCCACAGGTCTGGTTCATCCTTGTGAGTAATTTCCAAACGCCTGAAGGTACCACGTTCATCTGTACAAACAATAGTACGCAAGTATAAACACCATGGGACCATGCAGCCGTCATACCGCTCAGGAAGGAGACGCGTTCTGTCTCCTAGATATGAATGTACTCTGGTGCGAAAAGTGCAAATCAATCCCAGAACAACAGCAAAGGACCTTGTGAAGATGCTGGAGGAAACAGGTAAAAAAGTATCTATATCCACAGTAAAACGAGTCCTATATCGATATAACCTGAAAGGCCGCTCAGCAAGGAAGAAACCACTGCTCCAAAACAACCATAAAAAAGCCAGACTACGGTTTGCAACGGCACATGGGGACAAAGATCGTACTTTTTGGAGAAATGTCCTCTGGTCTGATGAAACAAAAATAAAACTGTTTGGCCATAATGACCATCGTTATGTTTGGAGGAAAAAGGGGGAGGCTTGCAAGCCAAAGAACACCATCCCGACCGTGAAGCACGGGGGTGGCAGCATCATGTTGTGGGGGTGCTTTGCTGCAAGAGGGACTGGTGCACTTCACAAAACCCCTAGCCAACAGCCAATGGCATCGCACGGCGCGAAATACAAAACCAACTAAAATACCACAATTCAATTTTCTCAAACAATCGACTATTTTACACCATTTTAAAGATAAGACTCTCGTTAATCCAACCACATTGTCCGATTTTCAAAAAGGCTTTACAGTGAAAGCAAAACATTAGATTGTTAGGAGAGTACATAGACACAAATAATCACACAGCCATTTTCCAAGCAAGCATATATGTCCCATAAACCCAAACCACAGCTAAATGCAGCACTAACCTTTGATCTTCATTAGATGACACTCCTAGGACATTATGTTATACAATACATGCATGTTTTGTTCAATCAAGTTCATATTTATATTAAAAACCAGCTTTTTACATTAGCATGTGATGTTCAGAACTAGCATACCCACCGAAAACTTCCGGTGAATTTACTAAATTACTCATGATAAACGTTGACAAAATACATAACAATTATTTTAAGAATTATAGATACAGAACTCCTTTATGCAATCGCGGTGTCCGATTTTAAAATAGCTTTTCGGCGAAAGCACATTTTGCAATATTCTGAGTACATAGCTTGGCCATCACAGGCTAGCTAATTTGACACCCACCAAGTTTGGGGCTCACTAAACTCAGAATTACTATTAGAAAAATTGGATTACCTTTGCTGTTCTTCGTCAGAATGCACTCCCAGGACTTCTACTTCAACAACAAATGTTGTTTTGGTTCCAAATAATCCATAGTTATATCCAAATACCTCTGTTTTGTTTGTGCGTTCAGGTCACTATTCGAAGGGTAATGCGCGACCGCATTTCGTGACAAAAAAATTACAAATATTCCATTACCGTACTTAGAAGCATGTCAAACGCTGTTTAAAATCAATTTTTATGCGATTTTTCTCGTAAAATAGCGGTAATATTCCAACCGGGCAACGTTGTATTCATTCAAAGGCTGAATGAAAAATAATTGAAAAGTCTCGTGAATGCGCATCTCAGTCTCACTGTCCCCAGGCTGACCACTTACAAACAGAGCTGTTGTACTTTGCCCAGAGACAGCAGACACCCCATTCCACTTTCTGGCGGCTTTAGAGAGCCAATGGAAGCCTTAGAAAGTGTCACGTTACAGCACAGATGCTGTAATGTCGATAGAATGCAACAGAAGGACAACAAATTGTCAGACAGGGCACTTCCTGTATGGAATCTTCTCAGGTTTTGGCCTGCCATATGAGTTCTGTTATACTCACAGACACCATTCAAACAGTTTTAGAAACTTTAGAGTGTTTTCTATCCAAATCTACTAATTATATGCATATTCTAGTTTCTGGGCAGGAGTAGTAACCAGATTAAATCGGGTACGTTTTTTATCCGGCCGTGAAAATACTGCCCCCTATCCCAAAGAAGTTAAGGACAACTAGGTCAAGGTATTGGAATGGCCATCACAAATCCCTGATCTCAATTCTATATAAAATTTGTTGGCAGAACTGAAAAAGTGTCTGCGAGTAAGGAGGCCTACAAACCTGACTCAGTTACACCAGCTCTGTCAGGAGGAACGGACCAAAATTTACCCAATTTATTGTGGGAAGCTTGTGGAAGGCTACCAAATACTTAAACTTCTGACCCACTGGGAATGTGATGAAAGAAATAAAAGCTGAAATAAATCATTCTCTCTACTATTATTCTGACATTTCACATTCTTAAAATAAAGTGGTGATCCTAACTGACCTAAACTTATATGTAAACTTCCGACTTCAACGGTAGATGTATCTTAGAGGGCTGCAAAACTCAACTACCATTCCCCAAAAAGTTCTAGGTTTTCCAGAAATCCTCGTTGAGTTCCCAGTTGGAGGATTCCTGGAATCGGGGATTATCAGAGGGAATCCTCCAACTGGGATTTTTGGAAAACCTGGCATTGTTGGGAAAAGTTGCTGGACAATGCCAGGTTTTCCAAAATCCCAGTTGGAGGATTCCCTCTGATAATTCCCCCTGATTCCAGGAATCCTCCAACTGGGATTTTGGAAAACCTGGCATTGTTGGGAAAAGTTACTGGAATTTTGTAACCCTGGTGTCTTGAATACATGTGTCTATTCTCTCCTACATCTCACATTTAGATATTTTTGGTGTTACAGACGTGATGTATTGATTCATTGATTCATCAATTGATTTGATTTCAGATGTGGTGTGGTCTTAGGTCCTGCCGAGTCAGCGGTGGGGTTAAAGGTCAGGGTAACGGAGGAGGTGGGGCCGGTGTCTGTCTGGTCAGAGCTGTGTACCAATCAGGGAGGAGCAGTGTTTCATCCGGCCGTGTCTGGGTCAGGGGAGTGCCACCCCTCCTCCCCACCGCCCAACAAATGCCACCCAAGCTCCGGTTACCATGACGACGGCTGTGCCGCGTAACACTTATGTTCACCAAAGAGACCATGCCCAAGGTGAGTCAGAGTAGAGAGATGAATTGCCCTCTTTTCTTCCCTACTACCCTTCTACTCAGCAGCTCAGACGCTCTCTAACCTAGGCCCCCTATTCCATATAGTGCACTACTTTTGCCCTAGGAAGCCAGAGATCACTTTCCCTTTCCTCCTCCACCTTTCTGCTCTCGGCCCGGCCGTTCGGCTCTCGGCCCGGCCGTTCTGCTCTCTAACTCAATATGAGCAGTCAACTGATAGATGAAGTTCTCAGAGTGGAGGGAGGAGCTAACTAGCTACTACTGACTGACCGGCTAGAGAACGTGTTCCAGTCCAACTCTACTGACCGGCTAGAGAACGTGTTCCAGTCCAACTCTACTGACCGGCTAGAGAACGTGTTCCAGTCCAACTCTACTGACCGGCTAGAGAACGTGTTCCAGTCCAACTCTACTGACCGGCTAGAGAACGTGTTCCAGTCCAACTCTACTGACCGGCTAGAGAACGTGTTCCCCTCTCTCCTCATCCTCTGGTCCCCCTCTCTCCTCATCCTCTGGTCCCCCTCTCTCCTCATCCTCTGGTCTCCCTCTCTCCTCATCCTCTGGTCCCCCTCTCTCCTCATCCTCTGGTCCCCCTCTCTCCTCATCCTCTGGTCTCCCTCTCTCCTCATCCTCTGGTCCCCCACTCTCCTCATCATCTGGTTCCCCTCTCTCCTCATCCTCTGGTCCCCCTCTCTCCTCATCCTCTGGTCCCCCTCTCTCCTCATCCTCTGGTCCCCCCTCTCTCATCATCCTCTGGTCCCCCTCTCTCCTCATCCTCTGGTCCCCCTCTCTCCTCATCCTCTGGTCCCCCTCTCTCCTCATCCTCTGGTCCCCCCTCTCTCCTCATCCTCTGGTCCCCCTCTCTCCTCATCCTCTCTCCTCATCCTCTGGTCCCCCTCTCTCCTCATCCTCTGGTCCCCCTCTCTCCTCATCCTCTGGTCCCCCTCTCTCCTCATCCTCTGGTCCCCCTCTCTCCTCATCCTCTGGTCTCCCTCTCTCCTCATCCTCTGGTCCCCCCTCTCTCCTCATCCTCTGGTCTCCCTCTCTCCTCATCCTCTGGTCCCCCTCTCTCCTCATCCTCTGGTCCCCCTCTCTCCTCATCCTCTGGTCCCCCTCTCTCCTCATCCTCTCTCCTCATCCTCTGGTCCCCCTCTCTCCTCATCCTCTGGTTCCCCTCTCTCTCCTCATCCTCTGGTTCCCCTCTCTCCTCATCCTCTGGTCCCCCTCTCTCCTCATCCTCTGGTCCCCCTCTCTCCTCATCCTCTGGTCCCCCTCTCTCCTCATCCCCTGGTCCCCCTCTCTCCTCATCCTCTGGTCTCCCTCTCTCCTCATCCCCTGGTCCCCCTCTCTCCTCATCCTCTGTGGTCCCCCTCTCCTCATTCTCAACTCAGCTTCTTGGTTTTTGTTCGTATTACCTTTCTGTCTCTAACTGTGGACATATTTAGTGAGCTGGCAAATTTCTGTAGTCTCTACCCTGGTCGCCTGTAGTCTCTACCCTGGTCGCCTGTAGTCTCTACCCTGGTCGCCTGTAGTCTCTACCCTGGTCGCCTGTAGTCTACCCTGGTCGCCTGTAGTCTCTACCCTGGTCGCCTGTAGTCTCTACCATGGGAACCTGTAGTCTCTACCCTGGTCACCTGTAGTCTCTACCATGGGAACCTGTAGTCTCTACCCTGGTCACCTGTAGTCTCTACCCTGGTCGCCTGTAGTCTCTACCCTGGTCGCCTGTAGTCTCTACCCTGGTCGCCTGTAGTCTCTACCCTGGTCGCCTGTAGTCTCTACCCTGGTCGCATGTAGTCTCTACCCTGGTCGCCTGACGTCTCTACCATGGGCTCCTGTAGTCTCTACCCTGGTCGCCTGTAGTCTCTACCCTGGTCGCCTGACGTCTCTACCATGGGAACCTGTAGTCTCTACCCTGGTCGCCTGTAGTCTCTACCCTGGGCACCTGTAGTCTCTACCCTGGGCACCTGTAGTCTCTACCCTGGTCGCCTGTAGTCTCTACCCTGGTCGCCTGTAGTCTCTACCCTGGTCGCCTGTAGTCTCTACCCTGGTCGCCTGTAGTCTCTACCCTGGTCGCCTGACGTCTCTACCATGGGAACCTGTAGTCTCTACCCTGGGCACCTGTAGTCTCTACCATGGGCGCCTGTAGTCTCTACCCTGGGCACCTGTAGTCTCTACCCTGGTCGCCTGCAGTCTCTACCCTGGTCGCCTGCAGTCTCTACCCTGGTCGCCTGTAGTCTCTACCCTGGTCGCCTGTAGTCTCTACCCTGGTCGCCTGTAGTCTCTACCCTGGTCGCCTGTAGTCTCTACCCTGGTCGCCTGCAGTCTCTACCCTGTTTTTCCGACACATTGGTGCGGCTGGCTTCTGGGTTAAGTGAGAAGTGTGTCAAGAAGCAGTGCGGCTTGGCAGGGTCGTGTTTCGGACGACGGCTTTCGACCTACGCCTTTCCTGAGTCCGTAGGGGAGTTGCAGCGATGGCTTAAGACTGTACAGTAACTACCAATTGGGGAGAAAAAGGGGTAAAAGTACAAAAAATTTAATACAGATAAATGAAATATATTTAAAAAATACATATATGTTTTTATCACATTTATATTAGTATTCAGACCCTTACCTCAGTACTTTGTTGAAGCACCTTTGGCAGAGATTACAGCCTTCAGTCTTCTTGGGTGTGACTCTACAAGCTTGGCACCCCTGTATTTGGGGAGTTTCTCCCATTCTTCTCTGCAGATCCTCTCAAGCTCTGTCAGGTTGGATGGGGAGCGTCGCTGCACAGCTATTTTCAGGTCTCTCCAGAGATGTTAGATCGGGTTCAAGTCCGGGCCACTCAAGGACATTCAGAGACTTGTCCCAAAGCCACTCCTGCATTGTCTTGGCTGTGTGCTTAGGGTCGTTGTCCTGTTGGAAGGTGAACCTCCGCCCCAGTCTGAGGTCCAGAGCGCTCTGGAGCAGGTTTTCATCAAGGATCTCTCTGTACTTTGCGCCGTTCATCTTTCCCTCGATCCTGACTAGTCTCCCAGTCCCTGCTGCTGAAAAACATCCCCACATCATGATGCTGCCACCACCATGCTTCACCGTAGGGTTGGTGCCAGGTTTCCTCCAGACGTGATGCTTGGCATTCAGGCCAAACAGTTCAATCTTGGTTTCATCAGACCAGAGAATCTTGTTTCTCGTGGTCTGAGTCCTTTAGATGCCTTTTGGCAAACTCCAAGCGGGCTGTCATATGCCTTTTACTGAGGAGTGGCTTCCGTCTGGCCACTCTACCATAAAGGCCTGATTGGTGGAGTGCTGCAGAGATGGTTGTCCTTATGGAAGGTTCTCCTATCTCCACAGAGGAATTCTAGAGCTCTGTCAGAGTGACCATCGGGTTCTTGGTTACCTCCCTGACCAAGGTCCTTCTCCCCCGATTGCTCAGTTTGGCCGAGCGGCCAGCTCTAGGAAGAGTCTTGGTGGTTCCAAACTTCTTCCATTTAAGAATGATGGAGGCCACTGTGTTATTGGGGACCTTCAATGCTGCACAAATTATTCGGTACCCTTCCCCAGATCTTTGCCTCGACGCAATCCTGAGCTCTTGGTTTTGCTCTGACATGCACTGTCAACTGTGGGACCTTATATAGACAGGTGTGTGAGCCTTTCCAAATCATGTCCAATCAATTGAATTTATCACAGGTGGACTCCAATCCAAGTTAAATAAACATTAATATGGGTGATATTTACAATGGTATTTGTTCTTCACTGATTGACCTTTTCTTGTGGCAACAGGTCCCACATCTTGCTGCTGTGATGGCACACTGTGCTGCTGTGATGGCACACTGTGCTGCTGTGATGGCACACTGTGGTGCTGTGATGGATCACTGTGGTATTTCACCCAGTAGATATGGGAGTTTATCTTGTTGCTGTGATGGATCACTGTGGTATTTCACCCAGTAGATATGGGAGTTCATCTTGTTGCTGTGATGGATCACTGTGGTATTTCACCCAGTAGATATGGGAGTTCATCTTTCTGCTGTGATGGATCACTGTGGTATTTCACCCAGTAGATATGGGAGTTCATCTTTCTGCTGTGATGGATCACTGTGGTATTTCACCCAGTAGGTATGGGAGTTCATCTTTCTGCTGTGATGGATCACTGTGGTATTTCACCCAGTAGATATGGGAGTTCATCTTTCTGCTGTGATGGATCACTGTGGTATTTCACCCAGTAGATATGGGAGTTTATCTTTCTGCTGTGATGGATCACTGTGGTATTTCACCCAGTAGATATGGGAGTTCATCTTGTTGCTGTGATGGGACACTGTGGTATTTCACCCAGTAGATATGGGAGTTCATCTTGTTGCTGTGATGGATCACTGTGGTATTTCACCCAGTAGATATGGGAGTTTATCTTGTTGCTGTGATGGATCACTGTGGTATTTCACCCAGTAGAAATGGGAGTTTATCAACATCGGGTTTTTCTAATTCTTTATGGATCTGTGTAATCTGAGGGAAATATGTGTCTCTAATATGGTCATACATTTGGCAGGAAGTTAGGAAGTGCAGCTCAGTTTCCACCTCATTTTGTGGGCAGTGTTGCACATAGCATGTCTTCTCCTGAGAGCCAGGTCTGCCTACGGTGGCCTTTCTCAATAGCAAGGCTATGCTCACTGAGTCTGTACATAGTCAAAGCTTTCCTTAAGTTTGGGTCAGTCACAGTGGTCAGGTATTCTGCCACTGTGTCCTCTCTGTTTAGGGCCAAATAGCATTCTAGTTTGCTATGTTTTTTTGTTAATTCTTTCCAATGTGTCAAGTAATTATCTTTTTGTTTTCCCATGATTTGGTTGGGTCTAATTGTGTTGCTGTCCTGGGGCTCTGTGGGGTGTGTTTGTGAACAGAGCCCCAGGACCAGCTTGCTTAGGGGACTCTTCTCCAGGTTCATCTCTCTGTAGGTGATGGCTTTGTTATGGAAGGTTTGGGAATCGCTTCCTTTTAGGTGGTCGTAGAATTTAACGTCTCTTTTCTGGATTTTGATAATTAGCGGGTATCGGCCTAATTCTGCTCTGCATGCATTATTTGGTGTTTTACGTTGCACACAGAGGATATTTTTTCAGAATTCTGCACGCAGAGTCTTAATTTGGTGTTTGTCCCATTTTGTGAATTCTTGGTTGGTGAGCGGACCCCAGACCTCACAACCATAAAGGGAAATGGGTTCTATAACTGATTCAAATATTTGGGTTCTGATGTTAGTCTCTCGCTCTCTCTCTCTCTCTCTGTATCCCTCGCTCTCTCTCTCTCTCTGTTCTCTCTCTCTCTCTCTCTCTCTCTCTCTCTCTCTCTCTCTCTCTCTCTCTCTCTCTCTCTGTTTCTCTAAACCTCTCTCCCTCTCTCTCTCTCTCTCTCTCTCTCTCTCTCTGTTTCTCTAAACCTCTCTCCCTCTCTCTCTCTCTGTCTGTTTCTCTAAACCTCTCTCTCTCTCTCTCTCTCTCTCTCTGTTTCTCTCTCTCTCTCTCTCTCTCTCTCTCTCTGTTTCTCTAAACCTCTCTCTCCTCTCTCTCTCTCTCTCTCTCTCTCTCTCTCTCTCTCTCTGTTTCTCTAAACCTCTCTCCCTCTCTCTCTCTCTCTCTCTCTCTCTCTCTCTCTCTGTTTCTCTAAACCTCTCTCCCTCTCTCTCACTCTCTCTCTGTTTCTCTCTCTCTGTCTGTTTCTCTAAACCTCTCTCCCTCTCTCTCTCTCTCTGTCTGTTTCTCTAAACCTCTCTCTCTCTCTCTCTGTCTGTTTCTCTAACCCTCTCTCTGTTTCTCTAACCCTCTCTCTCTCTCTCTCTCTCTCTGTTTCTCTAACCCTCTCTCTGTTTCTCTAACCCTCTCTCTGTTTCTCTAACCCTGTCTCTCTCTCTCTCTAACCCTCTCTCTCTCTCTCTCTAACCCTCTCTCTCTCTCTCTCTAACCCTCTCTCTCTCTCTCTCTCTCTAACCCTCTCTCTCTCTGTTTCTCTAACCCTGTCTCTCTCTCTCTAACCCTCTCTCTCTCTCTCACTCTCTCTGTTTCTCTAACCCTCTCTCTCTCTAACCCTCTCTCTCTCTAACCCTCTCTCTCTCTCTCTCTCTCTCTCTCTCTAACCCTCTCTCTCTCTCTCTCTCTCTCTCTCTCTCTCTCTAACCCTCTCTCTCTCTGTTTCTCTAACCCTCTCTCTCTCTCTAACCCTCTCTCTCTCTAACCCTCTCTCTCTCTCTCTCTCTCTCTCTAACCCTCTCTCTCTCTCTCTCTCTAACCCTCTCTCTCTCTGTTTCTCTAACCCTCTCTCTCTCTAACCCTCTCTCTCTCTAACCCTCTCTCTGTTTCTCTAACCCTCTCTCTCTCTCTCTCTCTCTCTCTCTCTCTCTCTAACCCTCTCTCTCTCTCTCTCTCTAACCCTCTCTCTCTCTGTTTCTCTAACCCTCTCTCTCTCTAACCCTCTCTCTCTCTAACCCTCTCTCTCTCTAACCCTCTCTCTCTCTAACCCTCTCTCTCTCTGTTTCTCTATCCCTCTCTCTCTAACCCTCTCTCTCTCTCTCTCTCTAACCCTCTCTCTCTCTGTTTCTCTAACCCTCTCTCTCTCTAACCCTCTCTCTCTCTAACCCTCTCTCTCTCTAACCCTCTCTCTCTCTGTTTCTCTAACCCTCTCTCTCTAACCCTCTCTGTTTCTCTCTCTCTCTCCAGGGTCTGAGTGTTGAGGCAGTGTGTAAGCAGCTGAGACAACTGTACGTGGTCAAGAATGTGTCCTCTGAGTATTCTGTTTCCATAACCTGTGACCCTTCCACCTCCGCCAGCAACGAGATCCATCTCAGCATCGTAAGTCACGTCCTGTCACGTGTGTGTACGTTTGTCAGGGGTTTGGGTTCAAATCAAAGTGGACTGTAAGGAAAATGGAAAATAATGTATGCAAAGGAAAGCATGAAAGATCTCCCTTATCCTCAACCTGTACTGACCTGGTTAACCTGTACTGGCCTGGTTAACCTGTACTGGCCTGGTTAACCTGTACTGACCTGGTTAACACTCCCTTATCCTCAATACATCTAGTCTACTGTACTGACCTGGTTAACCTGTACTGACCTGGTTAACCTGTACTGGCCTGGTTAACCTGTACTGGCCTGGTTAACCTGTACTGACCTGGTTAACCTGTACTGACCTGGTTAACCTGTACTGACCTGGTTAACCTGTACTGGCCTGGTTAACCTGTACTGACCTGGTTAACCCTCCCTTATCCTCAATACATCTAGTCTACTGTACTGACCTGGTTAACCTGTACTGGCCTGGTTAACCTGTACTGGCCTGGTTAACCTGTACTGGCCTGGTTAACCTGTACTGGCCTGGTTAACCTGTACTGACCTGGTTAAGCTGTACTGGCCTGGTTAACCTGTACTGACCTAGTTAACCCTCCCTTATCCTCAATACATCTAGTCTACTGTACTGACCTGGTTAACCTGTACTGGCCTGGTTAACCTGTACTGGCCTGGTTAACCTGTACTGGCCTGGTTAACCCTCCCTTATCCTCAATACATCTAGTCTACTGTACTGACCTGTACTGACCTGGTTAACCTGTACTGACCTGGTTAACCTGTACTGGCCTGGTTAACACTCCCTTATCCTCAATACATCTAGTCTACTGTACTGACCTGGTTATCCTGTACTGACCTGGTTAACCTGTACTGGCCTGGTTAACCTGTACTGGCCTGGTTAACCTGTACTGGCCTGGTTAACCTGGTTAACCTGTACTGACCTGGTTAACCTGTACTGACCTGGTTAACCTGTACTGACCTGGTTAACCTGTACTGACCTGGTTAACCTGGTTAACCTGTACTGACCTGGTTAACCTGTACTGACCTGGTTAACCTGGTTAACCTGTACTGACCTGGTTAACCTGTACTGACCTGGTTAACCTGGTTAACCTGTACTGACCTGGTTAACCTGTACTGACCTGGTTAACCTGGTTAACCTGTACTGACCTGGTTAACCTGGTTAACCTGTACTGACCTGGTTAACCTGGTTAACCCGTACTGACCTGGTTAACCTGGTTAACCTGTACTGACCTGGTTAACCTGGTTAACCTGTACTGACCTGGTTAACCTGGTTAACCTGTACTGGCCTGGTTAACCTGTACTGGCCTGGTTAACCTGTACTGGCCTGGTTAACACTCCCTTATCCTCAATACATCTAGTCTACTGTACTGACCTGGTTATCCTGTACTGACCTGGTTAACCTGTACTGGCCTGGTTAACACTCCCTTATCCTCAATACATCTAGTCTACTGTACTGACCTGGTTATCCTGTACTGACCTGGTTAACCTGTACTGGCCTGGTTAACCTGTACTGGCCTGGTTAACCTGTACTGGCCTGGTTAACCTGGTTAACCTGTACTGACCTGGTTAACCTGTACTGACCTGGTTAACCTGTACTGACCTGGTTAACCTGGTTAACCTGTACTGACCTGGTTAACCTGTACTGACCTGGTTAACCTGGTTAACCTGTACTGACCTGGTTAACCTGTACTGACCTGGTTAACCTGGTTAACCTGTACTGACCTGGTTAACCTGTACTGACCTGGTTAACCTGTACTGACCTGGTTAACCTGGTTAACCTGTACTGACCTGGTTAACCTGGTTAACCTGTACTGACCTGGTTAACCTGGTTAACCTGTACTGACCTGGTTAACCTGGTTAACCTGTACTGACCTGGTTAACCTGGTTAACCTGTACTGACCTGGTTAACCTGGTTAACCTGTACTGGCCTGGTTAACCTGTACTGGCCTGGTTAACCTGTACTGGCCTGGATAACCTGTACTGGCCTGGTTAACCTGTACTGACCTGGTTAACCTGTACTGGCCTGGTTAACCTGTACTGACCTGGTTAACCTGTACTGGCCTGGTTAACCTGTACTGACCTGGTTAACCCTCCCTTATCCTCAATACATCTAGTCTACTGTACTGACCTGGTTAACCTGTACTGGCCTGGTTAACCTGTACTGGCCTGGTTAACCTGTACTGACCTGGTTAACCTGTACTGACCTGGTTAACCTGTACTGACCTGGTTAACCTGTACTGGCCTGGTTAACCTGTACTGACCTAGTTAACCCTCCCTTATCCTCAATACATCTAGTCTACTGTACTGACCTGGTTAACCTGTACTGACCTGGTTAACCTGTACTGGCCTGGTTAACCTGTACTGGCCTGGTTAACCTGTACTGGCCTGGTTAACCCTCCCTTATCCTCAATACATCTAGTCTACTGTACTGACCTGTACTGACCTGGTTAACCTGTACTGACCTGGTTAACCTGTACTGGCCTGGTTAACACTCCCTTATCCTCAATACATCTAGTCTACTGTACTGACCTGGTTATCCTGTACTGACCTGGTTAACCTGTACTGGCCTGGTTAACACTCCCCTTATCCTCAATACATCTAGTCTACTGTACTGACCTGGTTATCCTGTACTGACCTGGTTAACCTGTACTGACCTGGTTAACCTGTACTGGCCTGGTTAACCTGTACTGGCCTGGTTAACCCTCCCTTATCCTCAATACATCTAGTCTACTGTACTGACCTGGTTAACACTCCCTTATCCTCAATACATCTAGTCTACTGTACTGACCTGGTTAACCTGTACTGACCTGGTTAACCTGTACTGGCCTGGTTAACCTGTACTGGCCTGGTTAACCCTCCCTTATCCTCAATACATCTAGTCTACTGTACTGACCTGGTTAACCTGGTTAACCTGTACTGGCCTGGTTAACCTGTACTGGCCTGGTTAACCTGTACTGACCTGGTTAACCCTCCCTTATCCTCAATACATCTAGTATACTGTACTGACCTGGTTAACCTGTACTGACCTGGTTAACCTGTACTGACCTGGTTAACCTGTACTGGCCTGGTTAACCTGTACTGGCCTGGTTAACCCTCCCTTATCCTCAATACATCTAGTCTACTGTACTGACCTGTACTGACCTGGTTAACCTGTACTGACCTGGTTAACCTGTACTGGCCTGGTTAACACTCCCTTATCCTCAATACATCTAGTCTACTGTACTGACCTGGTTATCCTGTACTGACCTGGTTAACCTGTACTGACCTGGTTAACCTGTACTGACCTGGTTAACCTGTACTGGCCTGGTTAACCTGTACTGACCTGGTTAACCTGTACTGGCCTGGTTAACCCTCCCTTATCCTCAATACATCTAGTCTACTGTACTGAGCTCGTGACTCTAAAACCCAGTCTATTCTCCCAGTCTATTCTCCCAGTCTATTCTCCCAGTCTATTCTCCCAGTCTATTCTCCCTGGATATTCTCCCAGTCTATTCTCCCTGGATATTCTCCCAGTCTATTCTCCCAGTCTATTCTCCCAGTCTATTCTCCCTGGATATTCTCCCAGTCTATTCTCCCAGTCTATTCTCCCTGGATATTCTCCCAGTCTATTCTCCCAGTCTATTCTCCCAGTCTATTCTCCCAGTCTATTCTCCCAGGATATTCTCCCAGGATATTCTCCCAGTCTATTCTCCCAGGATATTCTCCCAGTCTATTCTCCCAGTCTATTCTCCCTGGATATTCTCCCAGTCTATTCTCCCTGGATATTCTCCCAGTCTATTCTCCCAGTCTATTCTCCCTGGATATTCTCCCTGGATATTCTCCCAGTCTATTCTCCCAGTCTATTCTCCCAGTCTATTCTCCCAGTCTATTCTCCCAGTCTATTCTCCCAGTCTATTCTCCCAGTCTATTCTCCCTGGATATTCTCCCAGGATATTCTCCCAGGATATTCTCCCTGGATATTCTCCCTGGATATTCTCCCAGTCTATTCTCCCAGTCTATTCTCCCAGTCTATTCTCCCAGTCTATTCTCCCTGGATATTCTCCCTGGATATTCTCCCTGGATATTCTCCCTGGATATTCTCCCAGTCTATTCTCCTCCCAGTCTATTCTCCTCCCAGTCTATTCACCCTGGATATTCTCCCAGTCTATTCTCCCAGTCTATTCTCCCAGTCTATTCTCCCAGTCTATTCTCCCTGGATATTCTCCCAGTCTATTCTCCCAGTCTATTCTCCCAGTCTATTCTCCCTGGATATTCTCTCTGAGTCATGGGGAAGGTGAGGTGTTTTTCATGTGTCATTGCCCGATGCTCTGGGTAATAGTTAAACATTAGATACACTGGCTGTTTTGCCGAACTTACTTTTGATCTGGAGTGATGTGGCGCTCTGTTCAGCTCTGTTCAGCGATGTGGCGCTCTGTTCAGCTCTGTGGAGCTCTGTTCAGCGATGTGGCGCTCTGTTCAGCTCTGTGGAGCTCTGTTCAGCGATGTGGCGCTCTGTTCAGCTCTGTTCAGCGATGTGGCGCTCTGTTCAGCTCTGTTCAGCGATGTGGCGCTCTGTTCAGCTCTGTTCAGCGATGTGGCGCTCTGTTCAGCTCTGTTCAGCGATGTGGCGCTCTGTTCAGCTCTGTTCAGCGATGTGGCGCTCTGTTCAGCTCTGTTCAGCGATGTGGCGCTCTGTTCAGCTCTGTTCAGCTCTGTTCAGCGATGTGGCGCTCTGTTCAGCTCTGTTCAGCGATGTGGAGCTCTGTTCAGCTCTGTTCAGCTCTGTTCAGCGATGTGGCGCTCTGTTCAGCTCTGTTCAGCGATGTGGCGCTCTGTTCAGCTCTGTTCAGCTCTGTTCAGCGATGTGGAGCTCTGTTCAGCTCTGTTCAGCTCTGTTCAGCGATGTGGAGCTCTGTTCAGCTCTGTTCAGCTCTGTTCAGCGATGTGGAGCTCTGTTCAGCTCTGTTCAGCTCTGTTCAGCGATGTGGAGCTCTGTTCAGCTCTGTTCAGCTCTGTTCAGCGATGTGGAGCTCTGTTCAGCTCTGTTCAGCGATGTGGAGCTCTGTTCAGCTCTGTTCAGCGATG
>NW_025547894.1:0-10000 GCF_905237065.1 Salmo salar | reverse complement strand
GTGCTGAGGGTGTCAGGTTCTTGTCCAGTTCTGGCATTTAGGTCGCCACAGACTAGTACATGTCCCTGGGCCTGGAAATGGTTGTGTTCCCCCTCCAGGATGGAGAAGCTGTCTTCATTAAAGTATGGGGATTCTAGTGGGGGGATATAGGTAGGATGGAGAAGCTGTCTTCATTATAGTATGGGAATTCTAGTGGGGGATATAGGTAGGATGGAGAAGCTGTCTTCATTAAAGTATGGGGATTCTATTGGGGAGGATATAGGTAGGATGGAGAAGCTGTCTTCATTATAGTATGGGGATTCTAGTGGGGGGATATAGGTAGGATGGAGAAGCTGTCTTCATTAAAGTATGGGGATTCTAGTGGGGGGATATAGGTAGGAGGGAGAAGCTGTCTTCATTAAAGTATGGGGATTCTAGTGGGGGGGATATAGGTAGGATGGAGAAGCTGTCTTCATTATAGTATGGGGATTCTAGTGGGGGGATATAGGTAGGATGGAGAAGCTGTCTTCATTATAGTATGGGGATTCTAGTGGGGGGATATAGGTAGGATGGAGAAGCTGTCTTCATTATAGTATGGGGATTCTAGTGGGGGGATATAGGTAGGATGGAGAAGCTGTCTTCATTATAGTATGGGGATTCTAGTGGGGGGATAGCAAATTAGCATATCCCCTGAATCTCTTCCCTGTTTCACACCTGGTAGTTTGGTGGATGGGACTACCAGCTCTCTGTAACCTAGAGGACAACCAGTGGGTCCATCTCCTCTATACCACCTGGTAGTGTGGTGGATGGGACTACCAGCTCTCTGTAACCTAGAGGGCAACCAGTGGGTCCATCTCCTCTATACCACCCACCTGGTAGTGTGGTGGATGGGACTACCAGCTCTCTGTAACCTAGAGGACAACCAGTGGGTCCATCTCCTCTATACCACCTGGTAGTGTGGTGGATGGGACTACCAGCTCTCTGTAACCTAGAGGACAACCAGTGGGTCCATCTCCTCTATACCACCTGGTAGTGTGGTGGATGGGACTACCAGCTCTCTGTAACCTAGAGGACAACCAGTGGCTCCATCTCCTCTATACCACCTGGTAGTGTGGTGGATGGGACTACCAGCTCTCTGTAACCTAGAGGACAACCAGTGGGTCCATCTCCTCTATACCACCTGGTAGTGTGGTGGATGGGACTACCAGCTCTCTGTAACCTAGAGGACAACCAGTGGGTCCATCTCCTCTATACCACCCACCTGGTAGTGTGGTGGATGGGACTACCAGCTCTCTGTAACCTAGAGGGCAACCAGTGGGTCCATCTCCTCTATACCACCTGGTAGTGTGGTGGATGGGACTACCAGCTCTCTGTAACCTAGAGGGCAACCAGTGGGTCCATCTCCTCTATACCACCTGGTAGTGTGGTGGATGGGACTACCAGCTCTCTGTAACCTAGAGGACAACCAGTGGGTCCGTCTCCTCTATACCACCTGGTAGTTTGGTGGATGGGACTACCAGCTCTCTGTAACCTAGAGGACAACCAGTGGGTCCATCTCCTCTATACCACCTGGTAGTGTGGTGGATGGGACTACCAGCTCTCTGTAACCTAGAGGACAACCAGTGGGTCCATCTCCTCTATACCACCTGGTAGTGTGGTGGATGGGACTACCAGCTCTCTGTAACCTAGAGGGCAACCAGTGGGTCCATCTCCTCTATACCACCCACCTGGTAGTGTGGTGGATGGGACTACCAGCTCTCTGTAACCTAGAGGACAACCAGTGGGTCCATCTCCTCTATACCACCTGGTAGTGTGGTGGATGGGACTACCAGCTCTCTGTAACCTAGAGGGCAACCAGTGGGTCCATCTCCTCTATACCACCCACCTGGTAGTGTGGTGGATGGGACTACCAGCTCTCTGTAACCTAGAGGACAAACCAGTGGGTCCATCTCCTCTATACCACCCACCTGGTAGTGTGGTGGATGGGACTACCAGCTCTCTGTAACCTAGAGGACAACCAGTGGGTCCATCTCCTCTATACCACCCACCTGGTAGTGTGGTGGATGGGACTACCAGCTCTCTGTAACCTAGAGGGCAACCAGTGGGTCCATCTCCTCTATACCACCCACCTGGTAGTGTGGTGGATGGGACTACCAGCTCTCTGTAACCTAGAGGACAACCAGTGGGTCCATCTCCTCTATACCACCTGGTAGTGTGGTGGATGGGACTACCAGCTCTCTGTAACCTAGAGGACAACCAGTGGGTCCATCTCCTCTATACCACCTGGTAGTGTGGTGGATGGGACTACCAGCTCTCTGTAACCAAGAGGGCAACCAGTGGGTCCATCTCCTCTATACCACCTGGTAGTGTGGTGGATGGGACTACCAGCTCTCTGTAACCTAGAGGGCAACCAGTGGGTCCATCTCCTCTATACCACCTGGTAGTGTGGTGGATGGGACTACCAGCTCTCTGTAACCTAGAGGACAACCAGTGGGTCCATCTCCTCTATACCACCTGGTAGTGTGGTGGATGGGACTACCAGCTCTCTGTAACCTAGAGGGCAACCAGTGGGTCCATCTCCTCTATACCACCCAACTGGTAGTGTGGTGGATGGGACTACCAGCTCTCTGTAACCTAGAGGGCAACCAGTGGGTCCATCTCCTCTATACCACCTGGTAGTGTGGTGGATGGGACTACCAGCTCTCTGTAACCTAGAGGGCAACCAGTGGGTCCATCTCCTCTATACCACTTGGTAGTGTGGTGGATGGGACTACCAGCTCTCTGTAACCTAGAGGACAACCAGTGGGTCCATCTCCTCTATACCACCTGGTAGTGTGGTGGATGGGACTACCAGCTCTCTGTAACCTAGAGGGCAACCAGTGGGTCCATCTCCTCTATACCACCCACCTGGTAGTGTGGTGGATGGGACTACCAGCTCTCTGTAACCTAGAGGACAACCAGTGGGTCCATCTCCTCTATACCACCTGGTAGTGTGGTGGATGGGACTACCAGCTCTCTGTAACCTAGAGGACAACCAGTGGGTCCATCTCCTCTATACCACCTGGTAGTGTGGTGGATGGGACTACCAGCTCTCTGTAACCTAGAGGACAACCAGTGGGTCCATCTCCTCTATACCACCCACCTGGTAGTGTGGTGGATGGGACTACCAGCTCTCTGTAACCTAGAGGGCAACCAGTGGGTCCATCTCCTCTATACCACCCACCTGGTAGTGTGGTGGATGGGACTACCAGCTCTCTGTAACCTAGAGGACAACCAGTGGGTCCATCTCCTCTATACCACCTGGTAGTGTGGTGGATGGGACTACCAGCTCTCTGTAACCTAGAGGACAACCAGTGGGTCCATCTCCTCTATACCACCTGGTAGTGTGGTGGATGGGACTACCAGCTCTCTGTAACCAAGAGGGCAACCAGTGGGTCCATCTCCTCTATACCACCTGGTAGTGTGGTGGATGGGACTACCAGCTCTCTGTAACCTAGAGGGCAACCAGTGGGTCCATCTCCTCTATACCACCTGGTAGTGTGGTGGATGGGACTACCAGCTCTCTGTAACCTAGAGGACAACCAGTGGGTCCATCTCCTCTATACCACCTGGTAGTGTGGTGGATGGGACTACCAGCTCTCTGTAACCTAGAGGGCAACCAGTGGGTCCATCTCCTCTATACCACCCACCTGGTAGTGTGGTGGATGGGACTACCAGCTCTCTGTAACCTAGAGGACAACCAGTGGGTCCATCTCCTCTATACCACCCACCTGGTAGTGTGGTGGATGGGACTACCAGCTCTCTGTAACCTAGAGGACAACCAGTGGGTCCATCTCCTCTATACCACCCACCTGGTAGTCTGGTGGATGGGACTACCAGCTCTCTGTAACCTAGAGGACAACCAGTGGGTCCGTCTCCTCTATACAACCCACCTGGTAGTGTGGTGGATGGGACTACCAGCTCTCTGTAACCTAGAGGACAACCAGTGGGTCCGTCTCCTCTATACCACCCACCTGGTAGTGTGGTGGATGGGACTACCAGCTCTCTGTAACCTAGAGGACAACCAGTGGGTCCATCTCCTCTATACCACCCAACTGGTAGTGTGGTGGATGGGACTACCAGCTCTCTGTAACCTAGAGGGCAACCAG
The DNA here is from genome assembly GCF_905237065.1 of Salmo salar. NCBI lineage: Eukaryota > Metazoa > Chordata > Actinopteri > Salmoniformes > Salmonidae > Salmo > Salmo salar. The sequence continues at coordinate 5,873 of NW_025547894.1, read as the reverse complement.
TGGGTCCATCTCCTCTATACCACCTGGTAGTGTGGTGGATGGGACTACCAGCTCTCTGTAACCTAGAGGACAACCAGTGGCTCCATCTCCCTCTATACCACCTGGTAGTGTGGTGGATGGGACTACCAGCTCTCTGTAACCTAGAGGACAACCAGTGGGTCCATCTCCTCTATACCACCTGGTAGTGTGGTGGATGGGACTACCAGCTCTCTGTAACCTAGAGGACAACCAGTGGGTCCATCTCCTCTATACCACCCACCTGGTAGTGTGGTGGATGGGACTACCAGCTCTCTGTAACCTAGAGGGCAACCAGTGGGTCCATCTCCTCTATACCACCTGGTAGTGTGGTGGATGGGACTACCAGCTCTCTGTAACCTAGAGGGCAACCAGTGGGTCCATCTCCTCTATACCACCTGGTAGTGTGGTGGATGGGACTACCAGCTCTCTGTAACCTAGAGGACAACCAGTGGGTCCGTCTCCTCTATACCACCTGGTAGTTTGGTGGATGGGACTACCAGCTCTCTGTAACCTAGAGGACAACCAGTGGGTCCATCTCCTCTATACCACCTGGTAGTGTGGTGGATGGGACTACCAGCTCTCTGTAACCTAGAGGACAACCAGTGGGTCCATCTCCTCTATACCACCTGGTAGTGTGGTGGATGGGACTACCAGCTCTCTGTAACCTAGAGGGCAACCAGTGGGTCCATCTCCTCTATACCACCCACCTGGTAGTGTGGTGGATGGGACTACCAGCTCTCTGTAACCTAGAGGACAACCAGTGGGTCCATCTCCTCCTATACCACCTGGTAGTGTGGTGGATGGGACTACCAGCTCTCTGTAACCTAGAGGGCAACCAGTGGGTCCATCTCCTCTATACCACCCACCTGGTAGTGTGGTGGATGGGACTACCAGCTCTCTGTAACCTAGAGGACAACCAGTGGGTCCATCTCCTCTATACCACCCACCTGGTAGTGTGGTGGATGGGACTACCAGCTCTCTGTAACCTAGAGGACAACCAGTGGGTCCATCTCCTCTATACCACCCACCTGGTAGTGTGGTGGATGGGACTACCAGCTCTCTGTAACCTAGAGGGCAACCAGTGGGTCCATCTCCTCTATACCACCCACCTGGTAGTGTGGTGGATGGGACTACTCAGCTCTCTGTAACCTAGAGGACAACCAGTGGGTCCATCTCCTCTATACCACCTGGTAGTGTGGTGGATGGGACTACCAGCTCTCTGTAACCTAGAGGACAACCAGTGGGTCCATCTCCTCTATACCACCTGGTAGTGTGGTGGATGGGACTACCAGCTCTCTGTAACCAAGAGGGCAACCAGTGGGTCCATCTCCTCTATACCACCTGGTAGTGTGGTGGATGGGACTACCAGCTCTCTGTAACCTAGAGGGCAACCAGTGGGTCCATCTCCTCTATACCACCTGGTAGTGTGGTGGATGGGACTACCAGCTCTCTGTAACCTAGAGGACAACCAGTGGGTCCATCTCCTCTATACCACCTGGTAGTGTGGTGGATGGGACTACCAGCTCTCTGTAACCTAGAGGGCAACCAGTGGGTCCATCTCCTCTATACCACCCACCTGGTAGTGTGGTGGATGGGACTACCAGCTCTCTGTAACCTAGAGGACAACCAGTGGGTCCATCTCCTCTATACCACCCACCTGGTAGTGTGGTGGATGGGACTACCAGCTCTCTGTAACCTAGAGGGCAACCAGTGGGTCCATCTCCTCTATACCACCCAACTGGTAGTGTGGTGGATGGGACTACCAGCTCTCTGTAACCTAGAGGGCAACCAGTGGGTCCATCTCCTCTATACCACCTGGTAGTGTGGTGGATGGGACTACCAGCTCTCTGTAACCTAGAGGGCAACCAGTGGGTCCATCTCCTCTCTACCACTTGGTAGTGTGGTGGATGGGACTACCAGCTCTCTGTAACCTAGAGGACAACCAGTGGGTCCATCTCCTCTATACCACCTGGTAGTGTGGTGGATGGGACTACCAGCTCTCTGTAACCTAGAGGGCAACCAGTGGGTCCATCTCCTCTATACCACCCACCTGGTAGTGTGGTGGATGGGACTACCAGCTCTCTGTAACCTAGAGGACAACCAGTGGGTCCATCTCCTCTATACCACCTGGTAGTGTGGTGGATGGGACTACCAGCTCTCTGTAACCTAGAGGACAACCAGTGGGTCCATCTCCTCTATACCACCTGGTAGTGTGGTGGATGGGACTACCAGCTCTCTGTAACCTAGAGGACAACCAGTGGGTCCATCTCCTCTATACCACCCACCTGGTAGTGTGGTGGATGGGACTACCAGCTCTCTGTAACCCAGAGGGCAACCAGTGGGTCCATCTCCTCTATACCACCCACCTGGTAGTGTGGTGGATGGGACTACCAGCTCTCTGTAACCTAGAGGACAACCAGTGGGTCCATCTCCTCTATACCACCTGGTAGTGTGGTGGATGGGACTACCAGCTCTCTGTAACCTAGAGGACAACCAGTGGGTCCATCTCCTCTATACCACCTGGTAGTGTGGTGGATGGGACTACCAGCTCTCTGTAACCAAGAGGGCAACCAGTGGGTCCATCTCCTCTATACCACCTGGTAGTGTGGTGGATGGGACTACCAGCTCTCTGTAACCTAGAGGGCAACCAGTGGGTCCATCTCCTCTATACCACCTGGTAGTGTGGTGGATGGGACTACCAGCTCTCTGTAACCTAGAGGACAACCAGTGGGTCCATCTCCTCTATACCACCTGGTAGTGTGGTGGATGGGACTACCAGCTCTCTGTAACCTAGAGGGCAACCAGTGGGTCCATCTCCTCCTATACCACCCACCTGGTAGTGTGGTGGATGGGACTACCAGCTCTCTGTAACCTAGAGGACAACCAGTGGGTCCATCTCCTCTATACCACCCACCTGGTAGTGTGGTGGATGGGACTACCAGCTCTCTGTAACCTAGAGGACAACCAGTGGGTCCATCTCCTCCTATACCACCCACCTGGTAGTCTGGTGGATGGGACTACCAGCTCTCTGTAACCTAGAGGACAACCAGTGGGTCCGTCTCCTCTACTACAACCCACCTGGTAGTGTGGTGGATGGGACTACCAGCTCTCTGTAACCTAGAGGACAACCAGTGGGTCCGTCTCACTCTATACCACCCACCTGGTAGTGTGGTGGATGGGACTACCAGCTCTCTGTAACCTAGAGGACAACCAGTGGGTCCATCTCCTCTATACCACCCAACTGGTAGTGTGGTGGATGGGACTACCAGCTCTCTGTAACCTAGAGGGCAACCAGTGGGTCCATCTCCTCTATACCACCTGGTAGTGTGGTGGATGGGACTACCAGCTCTCTGTAACCTAGAGGGCAACCAGTGGGTCCATCTCCTCTATACCACTTGGTAGTGTGGTGGATGGGACTACCAGCTCTCTGTAACCTAGAGGACAACCAGTGGGTCCATCTCCTCTATACCACCCACCTGGTAGTGTGGTGGATGGACTTCCAGCTCTCTGTAACCTGAGAGGACAACCAGTGGGTCCATCTCCTCTATACCACCCACCTGGTAGTGTGGTGGATGGGACTACCAGCTCTCTGTAACCTAGAGGACAACCAGTGGGTCCATCTCCTCTATAGGCCACCCACCTGGTAGTGTGGTGGATGGGACTACCAGCTCTCTGTAACCTAGAGGGCAACCAGTGGGTCCATCTCCTCTATACCACCTGGTAGTGTGGTGGATGGGACTACCAGCTCTCTGTAACCTAGAGGGACAACCAGTGGGTCCATCTCCTCTATACCACCCACCTGGTAGTGTGGTGGATGGGACTACCAGCTCTCTGTAACCTAGAGGGGCAACCAGTGGGTCCGTCTGCTCTATACCACCTGGTAGTGTGGTGGATGGGACTACCAGCTCTCTGTAACCTAGAGGGCAACCAGTGGGTCCATCTCCTCCTCCATACCACCCACCTGGTAGTGTGGTGGATGGGACTACCAGCTCTCTGTAACCTAGAGGACAACCAGTGGGTCCATCTCCTCTATACCACCCACCTGGTAGTGTGGTGGATGGGACTACCAGCTCTCTGTAACCTAGAGGACAACCAGTGGGTCCATCTCCTCTATACCACCTGGTAGTGTGGTGGATGGGACTACCAGCTCTCTGTAACCTAGAGGGCAACCAGTGGGTCCATCTCCTCTATACCACCTGGTAGTGTGGTGGATGGGACTACCAGCTCTCTGTAACCTAGAGGACAACCAGTGGGTCCATCTCCTCTATACCACCCACCTGGTAGTGTGGTGGATGGGACTACCAGCTCTCTGTAACCTAGAGGACAACCAGTGGGTCCATCTCCTCCTATACCACCCACCTGGTAGTGTGGTGGATGGGACTACCAGCTCTCTGTAACCTAGAGGACAACCAGTGGGTCCGTCTCCTCTATACCACCCACCTGGTAGTGTGGTGGATGGGACTACCAGCTCTCTGTAACCTAGAGGACAACCAGTGGGTCCATCTCCTCTATACCACCTGGTAGTGTGGTGGATGGGACTACCAGCTCTCTGTAATCTAGAGGACAACCAGTGGGTCCATCTCCTCTATACCACCTGGTAGTGTGGTGGATGGGACTACCAGCTCTCTGTAACCTAGAGGGCAACCAGTGGGTCCGTCTCCTCTATACCACCCACCTGGTAGTGTGGTGGATGGGACTACCAGCTCTCTGTAACCTAGAGGGCAACCAGTGGGTCCGTCTGCTCTATACCACCTGGTAGTGTGGTGGATGGACTACCAGCTCTCTGTAACCTAGGGGCAACCAGTGGGTCCATCTCCTCTATACCACCTGGTAGTGTGGTGGATGGGACTACCAGCTCTCTGTAACCTAGAGGACAACCAGTGGGTCCATCTCTCTATACCACCCACACCTGGTAGTGTGGTGGATGGGACTACCAGCTCTCTGTAACCTAGAGGGCAACCAGTGGGTCCGTCTGCTCTATACCACCTGGTAGTGTGGTGGATGGGACTACCAGCTCTCTGTAACCTAGAGGGCAACCAGTGGGTCCATCTCCTCTATACCACCCACCTGGTAGTGTGGTGGATGGGACTACCAGCTCTCTGTAACCTAGAGGACAACCAGTGGGTCCATCTCCTCCTATACCACCCACCTGGTAGTGTGGTGGATGGGACCACCAGCTCTCTGTAACCTAGAGGACAACCAGTGGGTCCATCTCCTCTATACCACCTGGTAGTGTGGTGGATGGGACTACCAGCTCTCTGTAACCTAGAGGGCAACCAGTGGGTCCATCTCCTCTATACCACCTGGTAGTGTGTGGTGGATGGGACTACCAGCTCTCTGTAACCCCTAGAGGGACAACCAGTGGGTCCATCTCCTCTATACCACCCACCTGGTAGTGTGGTGGATGGGACTACCAGCTCTCTGTAACCTAGAGGACAACCAGTGGGTCCATCTCCTCTATACCACCCACCTGGTAGTGTGGTGGATGGGACTACCAGCTCTCTGTAACCTAGAGGACAACCCAGTGGGTCCGTCTCCTCTATACCACCCACCTGGTAGTGTGGTGGATGGGACTACCAGCTCTCTGTAACCTAGAGGACAACCAGTGGGTCCATCTCCTCTATACCACCTGGTAGTGTGGTGGATGGGACTACCAGCTCTCTGTAATCTAGAGGACAACCAGTGGGTCCAGTCTCCTCTATACCACCTGGTAGTGTGGTGGATGGGACTACCAGCTCTCTGTAACCTAGAGGGCAACCAGTGGGTCCGTCTCCTCTATACCACCCACCTGGTAGTGTGGTGGATGGGACTACCAGCTCTCTGTAACCTAGAGGGCAACCAGTGGGTCCGTCTCC